>NC_052619.1:10856240-11007952 GCF_016545825.1 Eucalyptus grandis | reverse complement strand
AGTTTACCTTTTAGAACTTTTGGCAAGTGTCATCTTGTGCCAAGTTTTGACACTTTCGGTGTCACACCCCAAAATTTTCATGTATATTCTCATCATTGTAAGCTTAGACCATTTTCATCTTCCACTTCTATATAATCTTTATCACTTTCCTTTTTGTTTTTTCCAATTCCTTAAATTGAAATATCATAACTTGTTTCCTATTCTTATAGATCGTATATACCTTATTTTATGTAACTAATTGAGCCGAATGATACGAGGCTTTCACGTCGAATTTTGAAGAGGAAGATCCTATAGAATCTTATCCTAAATTTTCTTTTGTTAGGCTCATAGCTAAAAGACCTACATTTTTAAGACTACGAGGGTTATTCAAATATGAAATATTTCATTGTCCCAAGATATTTTATCTTTGCCTTGAATTATTGGGTTTAGACATTACTTCAGTAATTTTTACTCATTTCAAAGTTGTAGCAACATGCTTCTTTTTCTAATGGTTGATTCTTGCACGATACACTTTTGATCAAAAGAGTTTCCACTAATTATAACAAATTTTCCTTTTTGGATTTGAAACTTCCTTGAACCGGATCCTATCAATTTAAAAATCATGAATCAAATATACTTATGAAGTTATTCCAATTTATTAATTGGCACTAACCCTAGATCTTTGCCTTGAGAAATGAATCAATACTTTTTACTTGAGTTACATCACATACTATTTACACTACAGCAAGAAAAAAATGAGGTTCAAATGGAACAAAACGAAGGATATCGAGTCAAGAGTACCTTTATTCCATTACGATATAATAACATAAAAAGGATGGGTGTAAGAATCCACAACTTATCATGTCCTTTAAGTTGCATGTTAATTTCTACCACATCGTTTCAAACGAAGTTTTATAATAAGATTCCTCCAATTTGGAAATGATGTCTAATTTATTTAAATAAGGAATCGCATTATATACACGTATTGATCATTCATTGACAGTCTTGTAGCATACAAATTAATATTTTTAGTCAACTCAGAGCAAATATACAGGAAAAAAACCATTGATTTTATTTTAATTTGCAACTAACACTTACATTTAAAAAAAATTCTTTTAAATTGGGCTTACGCTATTTACACCCTTTAAATGGATATAATACTCCCGGATTTATTGAATTGACGAAAATAACATTAAGAGAACTAATTAATACTCCCGGAAGGGTAAAAGCTGCTATTTATTACAAATTCAAAAGGCAGCTATTATCATAAAAATATAAGAGCGTACTTAAATAAAAATATGTTTTATTCCACCATCTTATGTTATTTCATTCATGTCCATATAGACTTCATTTCTTTTCTTCTACTTACTAATGTCCTCGTGTTGCTTTCTATCAAGATATTTTTGTAATGAGTTTACGCCTTGTTGGTGATCTTTGTTAATTAGTATATAAATAAATATAAATTATAATCCTAAAGAGTTCACAACTTTAATTAAAGAATTCTCTTGAAAAACAATTAAATAAAGCATTGTATATTATAAGGATTTTTCATATTGAACTTTAGAGAGACATTGTAAATATGCTAATCTCAAGATCATCAAGCGTTTATATCCTTAATCTTTGTACTACTTACTTGAGAGTTATTTTATGGGATAGATTAGGGATAGTAAGATCTCAATAGTAACACTTTTTGTTCGGCTTTAGCCCTTTTTCATAAAAGAAATGTACTCTGTTAATATACTTTTAAGTTTGAATCTCAATCATTAAATTTATCAATGTACTCTAATCTTAGACGATTCTTGTGAAAAAAAAACAAAAACAATGAACACAGGCTTCTTCATTTTGAACACAAAAGAAGAAGAAACAACAAATTAGGAAAGATTGATACAAATTATTAGATTGATTGATCTATGTTAAAGATATATCTTTTCTCTTTCATCAATCTTAGTCTTGATGACGACTAATTTTGGACATATTAAATTTTAGAGAAAACTTACAAGAGGTGAAAATAGCATGAGCTTCGATCTGTTAGTTATTAATTACTCTTTCTTTATATCTGTTTATTTAAGCTTCTTTTATAAACACATAGATCTGAATTTTTAGTCAGATTCTTCTAACAATTATTTCTTACTCAAATTATAAAAAGTGGGTCTTCACAATTAATGTATAAAGCTCTCTTAACCATATGGCGCTCTCCGTGTGCACCATATTTGAAATGTTTGCCAAGTTTTTCTCTTTTAATGTAAGTCAAGGAAAGGTAGAGAAACAAGATTGGTAAACCAGCAAGGTAATAGACATATGATGATGTAATAGTAGAAAATTTTAATTGCATTTTATGACTATTATAATAAGTGGAGTCTGTAGATTTGTTTCTTCAAACGTAACCTCTTCTATATATGAAAAAAAATTAAAATGTAGGCCGTGCAAAGCCCGGGTAAGAAAACTAGTTTTGCTTTTAATTGAAGATTTAACCATAATTATTTAATGAAAGTATGCAGATATCATTTTAGTGAAAATGTAATTTCTTAGAAACTTTCTAATGTCCAAGAAGTGAAAGTTAGAAAGTTATCACTATAAAAGCAAAGCACAATAAAACAAAAAATTTGGTACCATAAAATACAAGGATGAAATAACCATAATTATTTACTCTCTTTAGACCGTCTCGATTTTTAAATTTATTTTTTGGGTACTGTTTTAGTTATGTACATTAAAATATTCAATCAGTAGATATGACGAGTAGCCCACACAAAGTGTGAGTCAAGCAACTAAGAGAATACTCAAGAATTTTAAATTTAAATTGTACATTGTAGCTTAAAATTTAATTCAATGCATAAGAAGTCTTCGAGATGCTTTCATTTTCTATTTTAAAATCGAAATATATTAATTTTTGAGATTAACATATCAATTACGAGGTTAGGTCCTCATTTTTTTGTCTAATCCTATCTTATATCTATTTGACAAGCCACTAATAGGGCAACATATTAGATAAGATTTTCCAATTTTACCACATTCTGTAATTGATGTTTATATTTGGAAAGTTCCCCGTAAAAAATTTCCCTCTCACGAGCACGCAAGCATGGTTAAGTTCGCCATAAAATAATTACCAAAATGTGATTATTTGTGCAATGATTCATATATGGTCCTGTAGATTTTTTTCTTTTTTGGTCAGTCTGGTCCTGTAGATGAATAGCAAAAACACATTTGATTCTCTTCGGATTAGTTGAGTCGAATTTGAATAACCAAAAATTCAATTTCTTTGGAATTTGTTTATTTCAAATATGGATATTGTTCTTTTAATAGTCCATTCGGATCAGCTAAGATTGGTTTCGGGTCTTCTGGGCGGGTACGTGCCTCTCTCAAAATTATGCTCATGGGGGAGGCTATTTGCGATCAAAAATATTATAGGGGGAGTTTGGGGAATTTGTGAGAAATACAGGGCGGGCAATATGGATTTTCATTTTCTAAAATAGTCCGTCCAACGAAGAGTCACGACTTCAAATGGCGCTCTTTCTTGTTCAAGAGAAGAAGCGCGAAGAGAATCGGGATGCTGCGGAGGAGATTAAATGCTCCGCAATTTTCAAGAATCATGCTTTCCCTTCTCAAATGGTTGATGGTCCTCGCTTAGCACGCACAGGTTGGAACTTGTGGACGAAGCATCATTGCGTCCCCTCTCTCTCTTCCTCTCTTAAAATCCATTCAGTCCGTTCTGATTCAGTTTGTCTAGCTTGTTCCTCTTCTTTTTCGTAACAAGAAAATGGTGTTTTGGGGTCGGTTCCGATTCTCCTTCGCACATTCTTTTGCCTGTGAATTTGATACGACCCTTTTATGTTTCGATCGGTTGTTCTTGTTTGTGATTTTATTTCATGAGAGTGATGATATCGTTTGCTCTGTTTTTCCACTGAGTGAGTAGGGATTGAAGTGAAACCCGGCAAGCCTTATACTCAGAAGCCAAATGGGTCGAGGCTTCGCATCTCCCAGGTAAAACGCTTCTCTGTTCTTTGATTTTGGTTCATTGCAACATTGAAAAGTCCAGATTTCATCAGTTTTTTATTTTATTTTATTGGTATTACCTTAAATTGGATGTGCATAATTTTGGGCAGGGGACACTCGGGACTGGTGTTGCCACCACCAAGAGCACGGTGCAATGCAATGTGGGCAATGCGACTCCTGTATTTATATGCTCCTTGCTTCCGGGAAAAGAAGAATCTGCTCAGATAAATTTGGAATTCGAGGAAGCCCAGCAAGTCATTTTTTCTGTTCTCGGTGTTCGCAGTGTTCACCTCACAGGTTACTACGTGCGAAAGGGTCGAGAATTTGATGATGACTCGTATCCTTGGTTGAGTTATGTTGTATTATTCCTTCTTACTGTTATCTCATTTCTCATATATTTTTGTTTTCTAATTGTATAAGATGATCGATTGGTACCATTACATCATTTTAACCATGCAGACATTGGTACACGTTGGGGTGAGCTAAAAAGGTCGAGAGATACTAATCAGTGTCCTTACGGACTTCACTTTCTAGACTGTTTCATACACTAAATATAGAAGCTTCATTCTAGAGTTCCGTTCCTTTATAATGATTATTAGAGAGTCCTACGGAGAAGATATTGCAGACACTGAGACAGATATTTCTGAGGACGACGACAAGTATGAAGATAGCTTTATCAATGATGGTGGTGTTGAATTCCTTCCACCTTCTCCTATGCTGAATAAATCAGGTGCTCGTAGTTTAACAATGTTCTTTTCTTATTTCTCATAAGGCATTTGTTGATGAGCTTCTACTTTGAAAATTATGTATGCACAGCTCTTCAATCTTTATATCTAAAGGGGAAGAAAAAAAAAGCTCAATTTTGAGAAATCAATTGGATTTTATATAAAGAACAATTTGGAATCTATCGTGATTAGATGTCGATATCATAACAACACAATAGACCATTTTGCTTTGTTGAGTTACGCATCTAAAGTCCTTGGAGTTGGTTGCTTTGTTCAATTCTCGACATTGCTTGAATTCTTTTTGCTTGATATTAGTGACACCGAGAAGCAATTACAACAACATATGCAACTAATCTTTCACATTTTCAGATTCAATGAAATATAAATCATTAAATAATTTCCATTTTGTGTAACTAAGTACCAGTTGTCCAGCCATGCATTTGTAAAATGAAATTTGGAGCTCATTCTTTTCTATCTTAAGTGCTCAAGATTGTTGCATCAGAGTTGCTTGCATCCTGCATCAAAGTAGGACCAGTGAAAACCCTCTAGTAACTCTTGTTTCTGGAGGCAAAGGCAATATCCTATAACTTGTTGCTTTTATATTTTAGAAAGAAAGATTATTAATGATGTAGTATGAAGAAATTGACCTTCTTTAAAAAATTGCTGTTCGGCAATTTTATTTATTTATCAATAATATGGTATCAACTATCACAAACAAAATATACTTAACTGTGGTGCCATAGAGAAAGATTATGATGTTTGAGCAATTTGTATGATTATGTGACCATAGAGAAAGAATATGATGTGGGAGGATTCTGCTTTTATTTTTGTGCTTGCCAGATAATCTTATATAACTAATATTATTCTTCACTTTAAAATGTGAAATTGCTTCTCCTTCTCATATTCATGTGATGTCATTGGTGTTTTTTCCTTTGGCCTTCACCGTGATAGATTTGTCATATTGTATTATTATTCTGTTTCTTATGAATTCATTAATGTTGTAGGATCTCGCACCATGCCAGATTTTATTTTATAGTTGTTAGCATTCTTTATTTTGAAATTTCAAGTTGATTTTCCTTCTTATATTCGTATGATGGCATTACATGGACAAGTACAGATATGTTGGTTGCTCTCATTATGCTCAGTTTTGCATCTTCAATTTAGGAGAAAGTTTATATGGCGTGTTTGCAATGTGAATTTTTAACAGCAGAGGAGGAGAAACCAAACCACAAGAAAGGAAGAAAGGGAAAAGACCGTCGTCGACGACTTAGGAAAAAGCATGAAAAAGTGAATCTAATAAGGTCAATAGCTTGCAGAATTCTGAGGGCCTGTTGTTAGAATCCGATGAGGAAGATTTCTTTGTATCCTCTCTACTTAAGAAAAAGTCTTATGCGAAGGACTCAGAAATAAATGTCCCAGTTGTAGTCATTGAATCTCCTTTAGATGTTGTCAAGAAGAAGGGAAAGCAAGATGGAAGCACCACCATGAAATCATCTGAACCTTTGCCTCCTGTTGTTGGCATTGAACCTGGAAGGTAATTTATTAAATTAGAGACTTAACAATTTGTTACTTATTTTACTTTTTCCACGATAAGAGAATTCATTGATTTGCTGGAAATGCTTCGTCTTCGCACTTATCTCAACTTGAATAGCTTGTGTAATGTCCAACTGAAGATAAGTGGTTAAGGAATGGACTCTTGACTATTGTGAGACAGGAACTTATGTTTTAGTTACTCATCTAAAGCAGAAGGCCTGCCTATAAATATTATAAAATCAGATACACATGGATGCACATGATTTCATCTAACACGTTGATACATTGGAACCAGCACTGCAATGAAAATGAAGAGTAAATTGCGTATTGTGGAGGGAGAGATGCAGAATCAAGCATGGCAGGAAGATAAGGAACCAAAAGCTGAGGATCCGAGTAAGGAGTGAGTACCTTTATGTCCTCACGTTCTTGTTGACCTCTCATTATCCACACTCACATATATAACGATGCTTGGTTGAAAGCATTGATCCTATAGCTGGGTGTCCTAGGGTTCATTCCACATGTAATCTTTGACATGATGTAGCAACAAAAGTTTGACCCATCTTGAAAATGAAAGACCTCCATTTGTAGGTCCCCCACTTCCTACCTTTTATTAATTTCAGTGACCCCACACATATGTATATGATGAAAGATTGAAGTAGAAAATTTTCAAAATGATTGTGCTTGATGCCTGAGCAAAACTCTTATTGTTATGGCTTGTTAGTGCAGATAGCTAAGCATGAATACTTCAATAGTAAATGTGGACCGATGACCTTTCTACTTGCATTTGCAAACGAAGTCTCATGGCAAGCACTGGTCAGTTGCCTAGACAGTAATGAAAGTGATTAAACGATCCTCATAACAAGGAAAATAGAACTTTACCAGGGATTTTCTTATCTGTGATGAATAGGAGATCTGCTGTTGAAATTAAGCAAGCTCTAAGTAGAGAGAATTGCAAGAAGTCCAAAAAAAAGAAAAGGAAGGACAATAGCTTGCCCCATCAGAATCCTGGAGCCCGGTCGTCAGAACCTGATGGTGAAGATTTCTTCGTATCTTCTCTACTTAAGAAAATGTCTTCTGCGAAGGACTCGGAGACTCAGATCCCAGATGTAGTCATGGACACACCGCTAGATGTTGCCAGGAAGAAGCAAAAGCAAGATGGAAACACTGCCGTGAAATGTTCTGAAAGTTTGTCTCCTGCTGTTGACGGCAAACCTGGAAGGTAATTGACTGAATTTGAGACTTAACAATATGTTACCTATTTTACTTTTTTCACAATAAGGGAAGTCATTTATATGCTGGAAATGCTTCAGCTTGACACCCACTTCAGTTTGAAAGGTCATGTACCGTCTCAAAAACCATAGATAAGTAGTTAAGGACTGGACTCTTGACTATAGTGAGACATGAAACTTTTGTTTTAGTTATTCAACAAAAGTAAAAGGCCTTCTATAGACAAGGAAGCATATGATTTGATCTAACATTTTGTTACATTGGAATCAGCTCTGCAAATAAAATAAAGAGGAAATTGCAGTTCATGGAGGAAGAGATGCAAAATCAAGCATGTCAGGAAGATAAAGAACCAAAAGCCGACGATCCAACTCAGAAGTGAGTAGCTTTATGTTTTCATGTTCTTATTGGCTTTTCATAATCCAAACTCACATATATATAATGGTATTTGGTTGAATGCATTGATCATGTAGCTGGGTGTCCTAGGTGTAATCTCAGACGTGATGTAGCAACCAGAGTTTGGACTCCACTTGAAATAATGAAAAACGTCCGTTTGTAGGACTCTACTAGCAATGACTCCGCACATATTTATATTTTGAAAGACTCTACTAGCATTCTCATAATATGATTTTGCTTTTAAAGCCCTCAGGAAAAGTTCATAATTTTTCTTTTTGAGTAATATGTCTGAAAAGACCCTTGAGTCTTTATAAACACCGCTTCGAACACAATTGATACATTTTAAAATGGTCATTGCTCAGACATATTTACCCTTGGCCTCTTCTAGGTTTTTTGGAAAAGAAATAGAAAGGATCTTGGAACTGTAATTGTTATGGCTTCTCAATGCAGATAGTTAAGTGTGCATGCCCAAAGAATAATTGTTGAGCAATGACCTTTCTGCTTGCTTTTATGAACGGATTTGTATTAATTCTCTTGTCAAGCACCGGTTGGTTGGATCGACACTCATGAAGGTGGTTAAACAATCCTTATGACGAGAAAAAAATGTACTCGATGCACCTTCTCTAAATTTGGGATTTCCTTCTCTGTGATGAACAGGAGTTCTGCCGTTGAAGTTGAGCAAGTTCCAAGCGGAAGAATCGCAAGAAATCAAAAAGAAGAAAAGGAAGAACAACGTGGCAAATGGGAAAGAAAAAAGAACGTGAAATCTCTCTATCTCCATCCCTAGAGAAAGACGATGGGAAAGAAACAACCGCTCTTTCTTGTGATTTGTTTGTGAAACCAAAGTCACCGTTAAATTTGAACTTTTTACTTGATATCAGCTTATAGTTGCGAGATGAATTTTGAGGATTTTGGACTACATATTCGTCATTATTATTCTTATATATGTTCCATGTGATGTGATACATGGCTGGTGTTATTAGATTCTGTAAAAACCATAGATTTTTTTTTTTAAATTTAACTATGTATATGAACTAAAGTTATTCCTGTATTAGAGTTTGAGAAAACTTGTGATATGTCTAAATTCAAACTCATCGTAAGAGTAGGAAATGTTTTTGCGATGAATATAGAATACAAAGTTGTTCTACTAGATAATAACCAAAGATTATTATTTGTTCCTAGATGCTTTAGATGGTAATGTCAATAGCATATCTCATAGATGAGCACATTTGACCGAATTGCGGGTAATCCGTGGACAATCATGAAGAGGTTCCATTCATGATACATCATCACCACTTGGACACAAACACGTAGGCCACTATCTCAATGAGTTGGTATCTTACGTGGACTAACTTAGCTTGAGGTACGTTCCTTAGCCTTCTTGAAGCTTCAAGAATCTTCTAAATATCTTCACATGTTGGTAGATGTAGTAATTCTTGATAGGAGTGAGATTGTAAATAATGTCAGTTGGTTGGAAGAGAACCTTTAATGTAATTTACTATGGTATCGGTTAATTACTCCTTGGTGAATTTTTGTTCATAAACGCAAATTACTAATTATAGGTGTAATTGACATTGCGACAATTACAAGTAGTTGTCTATATCATATAAGAGAAACTTATCTTCAAAGTAGTAACATAACCTAAGAGGAAGTAATTTACCCTATAGTAAATAATTTAATTTGCAGTTAATTTTCACTTTATAGGTTAATAATCTATGTTAATATTAGTAAACTGAGTGAATGGTAATTGCTACTAATGTAACTTTCCTTTTATTAGTAAACTGAATACTGAACCTAGTTGTAACAACATTCCTCATTGGGGCAAAATTTCTTTCGGTTTATAAATTACATTTTTATATGAATATTAATAAACACAAATTATAACAAAAGTTATAAATTATCTTTTCGGCTACAAATATTTAATCAATTTAACAAGCACAATGCTGACAAAAGCGCCCAGATTGAGACAACCGTTTAATTTAAGGTTACCAATTTCAATTATTGAGCACCGAACAACAAGAATATAAAAGCTTCCAAAATCAAATTGTTGATATGGTATTTTATGTCATCATATCACATTCTATTCTTCAATACTTGACTAAGACCAAGTCATGAGGTTATTATCCTAGGTTGAAACAAGTTCTCCTGTCGGATTATTGTCCACTTGAATAGACCAGATTGATTATGCAATAGCGGCTATTTTTATGATCAATA
This sequence comes from Eucalyptus grandis, assembly GCF_016545825.1. NCBI lineage: Eukaryota > Viridiplantae > Streptophyta > Magnoliopsida > Myrtales > Myrtaceae > Eucalyptus > Eucalyptus grandis. The sequence goes on along the minus strand of NC_052619.1, from coordinate 10,997,891 downwards.
AAATATTTGGAGTTAATAGTACTAAGTAAAGATCTTTTAATTTCTGAGTATATATTAACGATTACCGGACATTAGATTTTGGTAGGAATAATTTTGTTTTTGTCCAGGTGCAATATTTAATGCAAAGATACAAATTCATCGATGGTTTCTTTTAATTCTTAGGTTACAAACTTTAGCTTATTTTGTAAGAAAAGAATAACAAACTGCATCATACACCATGAAACATGAGACATTATCTATCTATCTATAAGAAAATAGTATTTTGAAGGTTCGTGGGCTTTTCACTCAATTTTGCCACTTGGCAATATGTCTAGGGCACAACTACAAAATGTGGCCAATAAAACCCCAGACCCCGATTGAGGAAAAGAGCAAAATAATATTAAATGGGAAAACAGAAAAATGAACAACACTTCATTTAAAAATATCAAATCAAAAATCCTTTACGAAATTAAATTTTAGAAAGTTAAATAAATTAATCACATAATTAGGAAAAAGTAGATATCAAACAGAAGGTTATTCAAAAGAAAGCCTAAAATTTAGCACTACCACGTAAAAAGTTCGTGTGAAATTAATAAATTAACTATATTATTATCAACAATTTAAATGTTAAACAAAAATCTACCAGAAGTAAAAGCTAAATTTTTTAAAAAAGCAGTATTACCTAAAAAATAGACAAAAGATATTGAGATAAAAACTTAAACTAATAAAAATAGTTGCACTCAGCCTGGCGCTATTATATCAAGCAATAAATAACTCAAGCCCAATCATCCTATGTTATGTAATTTTGAAGATATATGTGTCTATTTCTTTTGCTAACATATATTTTAAAAAGAATACTAGAAATTTGATTAGGTTCACAAACCTATTGACCTAAGTATAGTGAGCTTGAGCTTGACTCAACAAGACGTTCAAAGAAGCTCACTTGACCAGAAATCATATTAGTCGACCTCAGGTAATCACGAAATTAAGCCCCAGTTACTACTGAGTAGCTTGACTCAATTTCACTCCTTCATGTGATGGTATAGTTACATAATGTAAAGAATTAATAGTTGAAGAAAAAGGTGCCAAAAAGTGTATATACCCAACCATTTCCAAACAAATTAAAAAAATTAATGTTTGATCTCATTTAACAAATAAAGAAAGATTCCACCCGTGCAAGCACAGGTTACTCCACTAGGTATTATATGATGTCTAAAATACAGTAAATGGTAATGTTCTCTATTGTGTATGAACTGAATCAGTTGTGGTAAAGTGTAATTATTGCAATAGAGGCTTATGCGGTCATATTGACGTCGTATGCATCTTCTGTATCTATATCTATGAATGAATGGATAAAACCTAAAGTTGAGAATGGTAGAAAAACTAGACTCCATATTAATACTAAGCAAAAGTTGATCTCCAACATAGCTCGAGATTGACTTGTTGAAGTGCTAAGAAATTATTGACATAGTATTTGAGCGAAGTTGATAAATTTACCTTCTGTTTCTCTATCTCTACTTCATACAAAATGATCTGCCAAATATGTGCCATTCTATCCCAGTATATTTCTGACAGAGCATAGCTAATCTTCATCATTTTTCCTCATCCTCTTGACTAGGGGAAGAGAATTACCTTTCTCGTCAGAAACAGATTCATCCGCAGACAATGAGAGCCCGACTCCGGAGACATGGCATTTTCCTCTCCTCCATCTTCATCAGAAGCATCGCATGATTCGTTTTCATGTGCTGCAGAACGAGAACAGCCAGGTTCGTGGTCAGGATTGTCTTCTTCCCCAACTATACTGGTGGCCTCCGGGAAGTGCTGCTTAGCATGCCTCAGCATTCGCTTTAGTGACCTTGCTAAGTCGGATTTAATACTTCTCATAATCTTCTATAAGAAAGATCAGCTCGGGATGCAGCGATTTTCCTTTTGATCTTTCCCACAATTCTCCTTCTATTAGTGTTTTCTTGCTGTTCCTGCCTCTTAAGTCATCACATAAATCACTCAAACACAAAGAAAACATTCAAAAAGAAGAGAAGGAAATGCAAATGATGACTGGAGCTTGAGACTGGATAGGGTGGCAATACATAGAGTACTCACCTTCTGCATTTCAGCAACAAAATTATAGAGTTGAAAAGTGAGATGCTTGTGTCATGGGTCGATAGTTTCCTTGACTGCAGATTAACCTATGCGGCGTCCGGTGAACGGAATTCACCAGACCAGCCTTCCTTTTATAGTTGTTCCAATGAACAATACGACAAATATTTCTTTTTATATGAGATTGTATCATACCCAGCTTGGCTCAAAGTCTAATCCATTGAGCGAGACAGCAGCCCTAAAAGCATTTGGTTTCGGCTTACCATAGCCTCATAAGGAGAATGGCATTAACCTGACCGTTTGTGCACGGGAGGCCAACTTCGCCCTGAGCTCATAAGTAATATTATCTTTCTATCCTAAAACTCTTAACGCCAACGTCCTAATGATACTCCCGTGGCCAGTTGTGTTAATCCTTCTCTGCCCTCGGTCTTCACTCGATAACCTCAAACTTCACTCTCAAGGATTCGCGGGTACAGAGAATCACGGACCGTGTCAAACTCCCCATCCATTCTGCAACGCCCTCGTTGCGGGCTGTATTGTCGCTTCCCTCGTTTCCAACCTTCAAGGCCTTCTTGGGAATTACGTAGATGGCAACGCTTGTCAAACAGAATAAGTCACAGCACTCCATTGCTTCCTTCTCCCAATCAAAGCTGTTCGCGAATCTCCAATCACTTGTACTCCCCGACAAGTGTGGCACCTCTAGCCAACTACACCCCTATGGCAGCACTTTTTCGCCTACTAAGCTCCTCCCGATTTCAAGCCAACAGATGATCCTCTTGGTGGAAACGTGATCGTAGACCTTTTCTTGCCCATTGATCCAGGACGTTATTCCCAACAGTAATTCAATTCCTTCCTATGCCCCCATTGCCATCTCGAAGCTAGACAAGAGCCGCACGTTATCCGAGCCCCTTTGGCCTCGCAATCTCTTTGCCCTCATAGGACTGGGAAAACCACATGCTTTTCCCAAAATCACCCACCTACCGGAGAGATCCCCGTTCGATACCATTTGTCATAGGTCGATAATTTCCTTGGCCGCGAATTAACCCGTGCGTACTGGCGAACGGAATTCACCAAGCCAGCCTTCTTTCTATGGTTGTTCCAATGAACAATACGACGAATAGCTCTTTTCGTATGAGATCGTACCACGTCTAGCTTGTCTCGTGCATCTAGTCCATCGAGCGAGACCCCTCTTTAGACTCAACAATCGGCTTTGGCCTACCATAGCCTCATTAGGAAAGCGACATCAACTCCCGACCAATTTGTGCACGGGAGGCTGATCCCGCTTTAAAGCTCCTAAGTAATATTATCCTTCTATCTTTGTGGCATCCCAAAATTCAAAGTCAAGTTATAAGGTGTGTTAAAGCCTCTAATTAGGTAATGAGATTACCTATGGTTTAATGCTTTAGCCATTAGTCTTTTTAAGATTAGGTGATTTGTGCTTATGTTCATGAGATTTTAAATTTGATAGATTAATAATGATAATCTATGCTTGGCCATGCACCTTATGAATTAAATAAAATGTCACAAGACTTTGGCCATGTGGAATTTAAAATTTAAAATTTATAGAAGAAATTATGAAATGGGGAAAATTTAAATTTTATTAGGATGGGCCTTAGGCCCATTGGCCTAAGCTTTAGTGGGCCAAGCTAGTCGGCCCAATAGGAGCCCACGGTGGGGCTGTCGACCGGCCCATTGAGGCCCAAGGAGGTGTGGCCGTCGGCCACAAAGGAGGCCCAAGAGGAAGGCCCAAGCCCAAGCCCAAGCCCAAGTTCAAAGCCCATCTTGCATGTGTGGTGAGAAGTGGCACAAAGGAAGATGGCATGCATTGGCCATTGGTGAGGCAATCTCATGATTGCAAATGATGGGGTTTGGGGGAGATAAAAAGGGAAGAGAGGAGAGAGAATGGCCGGTTAGCCATTCGCCCAAGGGAGAGAGGTACCGTGCGAGAGAGAGGGAGAGAGGGCCGAGAGAGGAGAAGCCGAGAGGAAGAGGAGGAGTCGCCGTCCGTCCGCCGTGCTTGCCGCCGTGTGCCGTCGTCCGTTCGGTCTAGAGGCAAGTTGGAGTCCTCTAGCTGCTCTTGCACGTGTGTGTGTGTTACATGTATGTCGAATTTTGGGTGATTAGGAGAGAAAAACCGAAGCTTGGATGGCTTGTTCTTGAGTGGTGTTGCTGTTTTCGCTTGAACAGTTTGAGTCAGAATGTTGTGTGAGCTTGCATGCATGTTTAGAGTCCGATTTTGGCTTCTATTTCTTCATAAAAGTTGTAGCTAACATCTTAAAATACAACATAATAAAATTTGGTGGAAAATTATGGAGATTTAAGGGGTTAAACTCTCATCCTACGGAGACACCAGATCTGGAACGATTTCACTGACCTTTCGGTGGATTTGTGGTTGCATGTTGATTTGAACTAAGAATATCTCTTCTATTTATTCATTAAAGTTGTAGGTAACATCTTAAAATACAACATACTCAAATTTGAAGTAAAATGAACAAGTATAGCCTAGGAAATCGACTTATTCTTGAAGACTGGAGACGTGGTACTGACACCCGAGACTTCATGGACCCATATGGTGACTTTTCTTTGGAAATTTGACTTGGATCTCTTCATGAAACTTGTAGAGAACATCTTGAAGTAAAACATATCCAAATTTCAGAGGAAAATAATAAGAATAGGTAGGTGAAGACTCAGTATTTCGGAGAAGCATGCACTGGACGATTCGGTGTTAGATTCAGAAGCTTCGTGAGACTGTAGAAATTAATATAAAAAATTTGACTTGAAGTCTTCATAAAAAATGTACTTTAGTGTCCTGGCTATAACTTGGTAAAATTTAGTAATTTTTGGAGGTCGTATGGATATTTTAATCAAATTGTTTCGGAAACTGTGCATTCTGATTTCATCCGAAAATTATATGCTGTTTTGTGTGAATTATGGATTTGTGTGGATTTCTCATTGGCCGTGTATTTTGCATGAAATCATTATCCTATTGTCTTGTTTATCACTTGCCCTAAATTTTATGATTTTTGAGAATCATATAGATATTTAAATTTAATATCTTTGAAAGTGGCATAAGCTGGAATTTAAATAAACGTAAAAGGGCATGATAAATGGATTATTTTAATTGGCATAAATTCCATAAATTATATTTCATGAATGATTGTACCATGTTGCATGTATGATGAGGTCTTGATGTATGCATGACAATGAATTGAAATGCAGGTGTGAATTCAATGTTGAACATGATTTTTGGTTGCCATTGCATCTTATGCCATGCTAAATTGAGACCGAAATTGGTGAACATGAATAATGTTAAATGAGGAGATTGTTGTGGCGGATGGTAATGCCCGAATGTATAGAGACACATTGCCGGATGGCCTCGGGAGTGTCAGGATGCCCGGTGGTATACGGTACGTAATTCCGTGGGAGGCCCGGTGGTATGTCGGTACATAATTAAAGTCTTGTTGGAGGTCTTTGCTCGAAAGGAATGCCTCGCAATGCCGCAGGGTGCGGGATGCCCGGCCAGGGAGTGTAAATGTCGGAAGCCCCGTCGGAGGTCTTTGCCCGAGGGGAATGCCTCGTGATGTCGCTGAGATGCGAGATGCCCGTAATGTGGGGGCAGATGCCCTGTCCCGGAATGGCTGAATGCCGGAGGTTTTCGCATGGGATGCGAGTGTAAAATATGAGATGAAATTAATGATCCGAGGAAGGGTGATGTGGTGATCAAATTGAAAGTTAAAAGTGGAAATTGAACCATGCATGATATGATATGATGATGATCACCCATGGCATGATGATATGCATGATGATGATCACCCATGGCATGATGATATGCATGATGATGATGATGTATGATGTGATATGATGATGATGATCACCCATGGCATGATGACATGCATGATGATGATGATGTATGATGTGATATGGTGATGATCACCCATGGCATGATGATATGCATGATGATGATGATGTGTGATGTGATATGATGATGATGATATATGATGTGGCATGATGACATGCATATATGTTGTGATATGATGATGTCATGATGATGATGACATGTGTGATATGATGAAGTCATGATGATGATGACATGTGTGATATGATGATGTCATGATGATGATGACATGTGTGATATGATGATGTCATGATGATGATGACATGTGTGTGATATAATAATGTCATGATGACGATGATATGAGTATGACATGATGATACACATGTATGTGTTATGATTGTGGTGATGATGCATGATAGTATACGCCTGGCTTCAAGGTAAGTAATGCCTGAGATGCATGTATGACTTGTATGATGCATTGGGTGGTTATTGGATTCCTTTCTGTTGAGTGGTTGTACACCCATTTTGGGGAATAACATTTCGACTAGAAAAGATAACATTCTAAGGAGGAGGATAGCAAAGGGATAAAACTTTTGGACGCCGATACCGATCAATGGACTTTAAGTATTCGATTGGAGAAGATGTCGGTCATCCTTTGAAGTGTAGCCGAGTATAGAAGACTACGGCATTTTGATGTACTGACTAAAGATGTCCATATGCTTTATGCAAATAAACGTGTTCGGCTTTAACTTATATAAGATGTTTAGTAGGTGTGCATCGTTTTCTGAATATAGGGAAGGGAGTTTGTTGGATGTGCTTCCGTATATGAATTGCGCAAGGGACCTATAAAAAAAAGAAGAAGTGTAAACCTCCTATGCTGCATGGACTTGCTGCAATTGAAATGGTATTGGAGTAACATGTTAATAAGGAAAGTGAAAGGTAAGCGAACTGTGGCGACCCTAATGGATCGGGGCCGCCGAGGGTGCCACAATCTTATAACTCTTAGCACCAACCGTCCCGACAACACTTTTACGGACCAGCTTGTGTTCATCCTTTCTGCACCCTTGCTCTTCACTTGATAACCCCAAGCTTCACTCCCATGGGTTCACGGGCATGAGAGAATTATGGACTGTGTCACTTGCAAGTTAATTCAACAAGTTTTTGAAATCTAGTGCTTGGCAGAAGTTGCTTGGATCTTCTAGGGGCAATATGAAGTTTTGTTATTTGAGCCAATTGCTTCCACAATCTTGTAACCATTATGAGTAAATGATTTGCTTGAGGGTTTGCACACATTTATCACAACAAAAACAAAGTTAAACAAAATAACTTGGTACAACTTTCACCCCCCACCCCCGAAAAAATAAAATTTGATGAAGTGCAATCTTACCCTTCAACCTTCAAGGTCATCTCAAAGCAAATGATGATAGTACTCTCACTACAGCTTCAGACATAGAGAACATATTGTCCTCCAGTACCAATTTAACATCAAGAGCAAGTTCTCCTTCAATCGTTTTATTTCTAATTTGAGAGGAGAGAGAAAGTTCCTTCAGTTTTCTAATGGCCCAATCCACATCGCATATGACTGCTTCAACTGATTGCAGAATGCAAATGATTACTGCAATGCTGGTGTATTTGTCGACAACAGGATATAATTCAGAAATCTCCACGGACCATCAATTGCTGACCCTGTAACTTTGCACAACTCTATAGCAACATCTTGAGCAAAGATCGAATCATCAGGAGGCGAGCTTAGTTGAAAGGCTAGTAATACCAGACTCCTAACAACTTGGAATATTTGATTCCATTGCTTTTGCAGATCTGTGTAGCCCAGGATTCATGAGAGTTTCTCAGTTGGCAGGGCAACTTGTTAGTAATCATCAACATAATATCACCAAGGACCTGAAAAGAACATACTGCCATAGCTTAGAAAACAGCACATGAAATCAGCAAAAGACTTATGAAAGAGAAAATTTGCTTTTACCTCAGCCTCACGAAAGGATGAAATTGCAAGAAGCTCGGATAACAGAGGCTTCAGGATCTTCACGACGAATATCTCAATGTTCTTTATTTTGGATCATTAATCACATGGGTTGTATTTTCACCATCAAAACCGTACTCAGTTATGCAGACTGACACCAAATCTTCAAGCAGCTGGGCAAAATGAGGGCCCTGCAAATAAATCATTAACATATCCTTAAGGCAGATAAGTGCTTGATGGAGATTATCTCTTTGACCTTCAATCCTACTTTTGTTCTTTTCATTTGGAAGACTCGATTGGACTGACTTAAGGAGAAGTATCAGCTTCAGCAATTGGGTCCCAGAATCTTAATGTCACCATAGATAGAAGTCTTAAAGGGATCGTCCTCACTAAAACAGGGCAAGACCTGACGTGACGAAGCAGAATATTCAAGATGAGATATAATGTTTGAGCAGCTTGTGCTCTTGTTGAAGGATGATTGGCCAAGACTCTGGGAGGCTGTACTAGCATTAGAAAATTCAGGATCGTATAACTTTATTGTAGTTTGCAGTAATTGATTGATTGCTGACGTTGCCAAGAGAGGCATCTGTTCTTAAGTCAAGGTGGTGCAGCCAGAATCAGTATGGTCAGGAATATCAATTGCAGTAGTTTTGCCCATTTGCCCTTTTTAGTCCATTGATCTGCCTTGGTTTGCCTATATGTTTCTCCACCAACTAATGGAATTTAACCAAGTCAATTAGCTCCTTTTCAAGTTCTACCCTCTTATCACCTGTTGCTTTCTCCATTTCAGTGGCTATGGTGTTGGGCACCACCTCCGTTATACCCGGTAAAATTATGGCGCAGCTTTTGGTTCTCTTGAACCTGAGCCTGAGTCAGCTCTCTGACCAAGAAGGACTGATCTGCCAAGAAAATGAATACATAGTTACGAAAATGCAAAATTCTTCCACCCGAAAACTCATGCAAAAGGTATGTGTTATCATCGTTTGAAAACTCATTACGTCGGGTAGGTTCTATATTAAAAATAATAAACTAATTTAGATGGGTAAGTCCTAGGTTCCATCTTGGACAAAATCCGAAACTACTCATTCCCACTGTATCATAGGGTTCGAACAAGCATAGGAAGCCATCTGGTCCTAATAACCTCCGATTAACCATCCTTATTTCCTTGAACAACTCTCTTCCCCATCGCAGCCGTTTTGTCCTCAGCTACTTCGCCCTTGTCATTTTTTCATCACCATTTATTTAGAGCCTGTTTGGTTTGACTTTGGGGAAATGCTATTGAGAGAATGCAAATACCTTTGAGATAAAGGGGTTTCGAAATGTTAGATTTTGGTAAATTATAACTGAAAAGTGCTTTAGGAAATACAAGACTGTTTGGTAAACATATATTTGAAAAGCCCTTTAGTGTGACTAAATTAAGTTTTTTAGTTTTAGTATTTTTAAAATTGTAAAAAACAATGACTATATAACCTTTTACATTTTCATGCCGAGAGTAATGTTAAAGATATATATTAGTAAATTTATTTAAAAATTATATTAAAAGAATTTGATTATAGATTAAATGCAAAGCTCAACTTTTGGCCTAGTTTTTTTAGGTTTGTTTTCAACTTTGAATATTTTTTTAATTATTGTAGTATTAATCATATTTGTTAATTAATGATCATTCTAGTGTATTGATAAAAAGTTAGGCTATTGATTGTCAAAAGATAAAAATGACAAAAAAAAGAAAGGCGAACAACATTTACAAAATGGTTTTATTTTTTAAATAAAAATCCGATGAAACTCGTTGTCGATCAACGACGGTTGGGGTGTGGGGAAGATAATCGGTTTAAAAAGAAGAAGAAATTAACAGATGAATAGTAGAGGTGGACTTGCATTTCAAAGGCCAGCATTTGGCCAATGACATCTTCGAATGCTGAATCAAACACCTAAATTTTTTCCTAATGGGCTTTCGGGCCGAAATTGGAAATGCTAAACCAAACGGAGCCTTAGTCTACTACCCAAAAAATAAAAATAAAAATATAAACAAGCCATTTGATAGAGGTTTACTAATTTTCCATCCTTTTGCATGTTGAGTTTTCTTCTTTCGCTAGGTATTCTTTTCACAGTGATTTACTTCTCGATGATGCGCGTATCAGCAATGACCTTCAAATGAGCTCAATCTTGTTCAAGATGGGCTCTACACACCAAAAACGAGAATGCCTCTTGGGATTTTCCTTAGGCGGATCCCCAAGTGATTTAGTGGGTAGCGGTTTGAAGAAGAGAATATATAAGTAGAAAGAATTTTATACTTGGAAAAGATGAGAGAGTTATAATAGATTTCCCCAATTTGTGCTCTCATCTTCCTATTCATAGTAGTCAATCTCTGAGCCATGGCTTGCCACGTGGCACAAACACATTTTTAGATACTATATATAATTTAACTCTCATTTGTAGTAATAAATAAGTTGTTCTCTTGCCATTATAGTTTTGTCTCAATAAGATTCAGGCTTCCAAACTTTGATATTCTTAAGAAGGAATTCCGTAAAAAATTTTGTTCGCAGGCTTCAGGCGGCTTTCAAGTATGAACCTTTGATAACTCCCTAGACACCAAGATTCGAGGTTAATCGGACTTGAAATGTTTTCCAGGATTTCGATGTTGGCCGGATACGAACAGATGATTTTTTATTATTATGGGCTTTTGACCATCTAAAAATGTTAATATCTGACCCATTTAGTGAATTTATGTTTTCTAATACAAAGCATCTTTTTTAAGACCCCTCATTTAAGTCACATCAAGCTATGAGCCATGCACTGGCTTTGACCAACCGCACTACAAAAGAGCATATAATTCCAATGCGAATATGGTCCTAACTCCAAATTGAAAGCCAACTACTTCCTCTGGTCAACTTTGACTTATTTTGTCAGCTAGAACAAGCAAGGTGATTACTTGAATGAAGTCAACACCATACTCGCGGGTTGAACAATTGACTGCTGGCACGTTTGATGGGACGCAATATCGAGAATTACACCCCAAAATAAAAAAAAAATTGTTTTTCTCGAAGGTGAAAAAGAAGTCATGCTCTGGCCATATCATATCAACATAAATTCACACCATTAAAAAGAAATGAAATTTTGTCCTGAATATGGTGTGTGTTTCTACGTATAGTCATATATTATTGATTCTATCCAGTGCTCCACGTTAATAAATACCAAATCGTAAAACCATAAACTATGAAAAAAAAAAAACAAAATAAAAGAAGTTAAAGTGAGGGTTATCTCAAACAAGATCTTTAACATTAAACTTCCAAAATCCCATTTCTTTTCTGCCAAAATAAATGGAAATACTTCAATTTTAGGAAAGATTTTGAGAATCTGGATATATAATGATCCGCATGGACTTGAAGATTGGAGTAAGTGTTGAGTAACATGTAATCCTCGAAATTTGAACAAAGAGCTAAAGCCACTTCAATATCAACCCAAAGTTTAATCCCCATTCTTTTTCATGGCCAGAAAAATCCCTCTTTTCATTTGGTAAACCAGTTTGTAGTGAAAGTGACAAAGGGTCATGCAAAAATAAAGATTCATGAAAATAGGGGCCTCATAAGGGAAGTGACAAAAATGAGAGAATGAGAAAATGAAAAATATAGCAAAAAGTATCACTAAAACCCTAAACTATATCTGCCGCAATATCAAAATGACACAAATTGATAATATGGGAGGAAGAATGTAATTGCATTCATTGTATCCTCTTGCACATGTATAAGAAGTCCATTTAAAATGGAAGAAAAACAAAAAAGAAAAGTAGGAAAAAATATACAATATAGCATTTTCCTATTCTAAAATTTGTAAATATGATATTGTGGATTGATTGAATCAATTAGTCTCCAATTAGAACAATCTCAATAAAAACATATCATCAATAGTATCTCCACCAATCCCTTTTAAGCCGGCGGCTTAGAAATATCAAAGACGCCTACCTTGCTTAATAGATATATGTGTTGTCTCTGATATAGTGGCTTATTAAAATATCTGCAGGTTGTTCCATCGTTTCAATCTCCTTTGTTATTACCATCCCTTCTTGGATTTTATCTTGAGTGAAATGACAATCAACCTCTATATATTTTGTTCTTTCATGAAGTCTGGATTTGCCATCAATTTAAGTGTAGCATCATTGTCACAAAACAATTCACTTGGTCCATCCTTGCTTGTCAAGATCTAATAGTAGACCCCATATCCAAACTATTTCATAAACTCTTTTGCCATGCTCAATATTCCAACTTGGTTGAGGATAATGAGGTAGTCACTTGTTTCTTTGTCTTCCATGCTATCAAGGATTTTCCCAATTTTATGCAAAAACTAGTGATGGATCTACGAGTCATTAGACAAGTGGGGTAGTTTGTATCACAATAGGTTGTCATCTTCATGTTGCAATTATGAGATAGAAGTATATCAAGTCTTGGCCATCCTTTAAAATATTTTACAACCTTCAATGCCACATTTATATGAGATTGTTTTGGGGTCATGCATGGATTGATCAAGTATATGTACTGCATAAAATATGTCAGCTTGGTCATGGTAAGGTAAATCAACTTACTACAAGTCACGATATCTTGATGGATCTTCAAGCAATGCATCTTCATTAGATGATGATGAACCCACATTATATTCATGTGTTGTTAGTTTGGCTTTTTGCTCAATTGGCATGACAACGGGCTTGCATCCCAATAGTCTGCCTGCAAAACAATTTCCAAAATAAACTTCCACGACTAAGACAAATTTCTTTGTCGGATCAAGTTATCTCAATGCCAAAAAATATTTTTGGCCCAAATCTTTAATGTGGAAAATAGAATGCTGGTATTATTTAAATTTTCCAATAGCCAAGTCATCATTTCCTATGATAAATATGTCATCAACATATATCAATAGATAAATCGATGAGGTACTTGGGTCTAGGTAAATAAGACATAATCATGTTTGGAATGTTGAAAACCTGCATTTGTGAGTGCAATGGTAAATTTTGCATGTCATTGTCGAGAAGTCTACTTCAGTCTATATAGGGATTTTCGGAGACAACACACTTGAGACTCCCAATATTTGTAAACCTTATGGGAGTTCTATATAAATTTCCTCATAAAGGTTGCCGTGAAGAAAAGTATTGTGAATGCCCATTTGATGTAGTTGCCAATTATGAGATGCGGCAATGGATAAGAAAGAACGAACAATTACTTCATTGGTGACTAGGGACAAAGTTTCATGGTAATTGAAACATTCCCTTTTTGTAAATCCCTCGGCAACTAAGTGAGCCTTGAAACGTTCTTGAAGCCATCGCCTTGTAGTTGATTTTATGTACTCATTTGCAATTAATCGATAAGTAGAGGTACAAGATCCCAAGTGTGATTCTCAATGAGTGCCTACAACTTAGCTTCTATGGTCTATTGCCATTGTGGATCACGTGCCACTTCATTATAGGAAGATGGTTTTGTTCCTGTGATAGGTGACTAATAATATAACACGTGTTCTGGAGATAGTCTAGTAAATGAGACATAAGATGATGCAATGTAATAAGTACTTGGAGAATTCAAAGTGGGACATTTGTAAACCTTGGTTCATGTAGGGGGACCAACATGGTGTCTAGAATGTCGAGGCGGTTCTATATGAGTCTGTTTAGGAATCGACAAACAAGCATCATTAATAGATGGTTGTGGGGTGCCACTAATGAAATAGGTGAATCATTCCCCTCATTTGATAATATTGGTGATCCAATTTCTCGATTCAAAGATGAAGAAATAGCTGGCATAGATGGTATATACTCTGGTGCAATAAAGATATATTGGGGATATGTAAAAAATTCTTCTTCTAATGAGAATGGACGGTAGTCAGATGTTGTGACAGATGACTGAGATGAAGATTTCAACTCCTAGAATGGAAATACATCTTCATAAAAAATAACATCTTGGTTGACAAAAAAATGCCTCGTAATATCTCCACAACTTGATATCTTTTGTAAAGAAAGGTATCTAATAAAAATGTGTGGAATTGCACAAGGATCCATCTTATTTCGAGAAGCCATAGTTGCTATAAAGCATAAGTGGCCAAATACTCTTAGGTGATGAATTTCTGGTTGATTCTCGAAGAGCATGTCAAATGGGTTTCATCGTTCAAGAACATGATTTGGCATGCGATTGATTAGATAATTTACCATGATCACACAATCCTAAAAAAAATTCAGGAATGAAAACTTAATATTTTATTGTACGAGCAACTTCTTGACACCATGCCATGAATTGTTAATATTGGAGGAAGAATGTAATTGTAGCCACCCGTATCTTCTTGTACATATATTACAAGTCCATTTATAATGGAAGAAAAAACAAAAAGTAGGAAAGAATATATAAGATAGCTTTTTCCTATTCTATAATTTGTAAATTTGATCTTATGAATTGATTGAATCAATCAGTCCACAATTAGAACAATCAGAAAAAGGCGCATCTCAATAGTATCTCGAAAACGAAATTTCCAAACTTGTACCTTGCGACAAGAATACAATTCGTCTACCATTCAAAGATCCTCAAATTTATTCATGGGTACAAATATATCCTCTCTCTATCATGAAAAACCTAAACTTTCTTTAACGTGACCCAATGCTCCACTATTTTTCGTGTCATGAATACCTCAATACTTATACGAACAAGCCGTGAGAAAAAAGAACTTTCGCCATAGTTCCGTCCAGTTCGATGGAATGGCTTGTGTGGACAAAACGGGCAAATGGAGCTGACGTAGAATTGGTGTTTGCGAAAGATATGATTTAAGGATTTTGATGGTACAAAAAGTTTTACGCCAATGATCCCATACACATATTCAAGGCTTTTGGAACAAGGAAATAAAAAAAAACATGTTTCGGCGCGAGTCATTGTCGGAGGAACCGTCTGGTTTGTCCCCAAATGATACGGTCGCCATTCCGATTCGACCCCTCCCCACCTACGTTTACGGGGGCATTTGGCAGTGCTCGTTCCAATTCCACAGACCGTTCAGCTTCCAATGGCCGTACAATAACCTCCCCGCATTGTCATTCCGACCGGAATTCATCAACCTCTGTTTTCTCCCATCTCCAACTTCATCGAGAGAAAAACAGAGGGAAAGCAGAGACAGAGAGAAACAGAGACACGGAAAATGGGGAGCTGGGGAGCGATTCTGAGGCACCGGGGGATTTCTACCCGCTGATGAAGCTGAAGATGGCGGCGAGCAATGCCGAGAAGCAGATCCCCGCAGCCCCACTGGGCATTCTGCTACTCCATGCTCCACAAGGTCTCCCGCAGCTTCGCCCTCGTCATCCAACAGCTCGGCACCGAGCTCCGTGATGCGGTGAGCGCCGGTTCTCGATCTCCACGTTCTCGTGATGGGTCGGTGTCCGTTCTTTTCTTTCTTTCTTTCTTTCTTTCGTTTTTCGTTTCCGAGAAATTTGGACGATCGAGACGTGGTGATGATACGTGCATAGGATTGTGGATCAGGGTGGATGAGCATTTTGAGCTTTTGTGGATGCGTAATCGCTGAATATGTCCGTTTGTGGTGTTTCAGCAATGCCGTGATGAATTTTGGATGCATTGACTCCGCCTTTTGCTGCTAAATGGGAACGAAGTTGTTTTCTGTTTCTTTTTTTATCTGTTGGGGCCAAGAGAAATTTTTCTATGGCTCAGTGAGCAGTGCATCGGTGATCAGGAAATGTAAGCAAATTTGCCATATCATGATGGGAGGAGCAATATGAGAGAGGAAAAAAATTGCTAATTCTAGACTACCTGCCAAAGACAGCCGGCACAACGGCTTAGATAAAGTCAGTGAACCATAAATATTCTGCAAAGATGAATTCGGGTACATTTCTCTGTATGTTGTGCCTTGAGCGGCGCCCTTACCTACCAAAAGGCCCCGAAACAGTTTAATGAGGCATTCTAGTAGAGGGTCAATGCATGATCTTGATGCAAGACCATGACGTTAGAAGGAGTATTCCAAGCTTACGCTATTCTCTCTCATCAGCTTAAGCACAAGGTTTCCATGATTTTGGCATTTAGTTGATGGGAGGAGGTTCCTTGAGTCCATCTTCCTCCTCCTCCTCCTCCAAGGGTTTTGCTGTTTTAGTATTATTGTTTCTGCATTCCTAGCGAAATAAATTATAGGCTTTTCTCTCTCCTTCTTTCTCAAGAGAGATTCTGCAGGGAGGATATCATGTGTCAATGTTTGGAATGTTTCTTGGCTGCCCTGGCTTTACTCATACTGTTTGATAGCATGCGTGTGGCACACGTGGCACCTGGATCTAACAGTTCTGATGAACTGGATATAATAACAATTTAGTCATAGAAGATGACACAAGTATTAGTGAACCAGCTCCAGGACCTGATATTTGTCTATTCCTAGAAATCAGAATATCAGCTGTGGAAGTACATATTATTATCTAACCAATTTTACATGGTCAATGGAAGCTAGTTACTTTATCCTAGACAACTGTTGAAATTCAAAAGTCATAGGAAGTAATATAGGCTCTTATGACATGAACCGCATCTAAGTATGATGTTGGCTGGAATGTCGTGATATTAGTTTTGAAGTCAATGCTGTCATCATCCATAGATTCATGTGGTTACTTCTTGTTTTCTTTTTATACTTTCTCCT
Source organism: Eucalyptus grandis (assembly GCF_016545825.1). Taxonomy (NCBI): domain Eukaryota; kingdom Viridiplantae; phylum Streptophyta; class Magnoliopsida; order Myrtales; family Myrtaceae; genus Eucalyptus; species Eucalyptus grandis. Next base: position 10,981,362 of record NC_052619.1, on the reverse strand, counting down.
ACTAACTTCTGTTGTCTGCTACTCCGAATGCAAAACTGTGAACTGTTAGATTAGTTGATGCAAATGCTACTAGTAGCCAATGCAGATTTCAGTGGAATTATTATATTAGTTTCTTGCAATGTGTTTTATCTGTTTAAATTTCTTTCACATTTTTGCAGGTGTGCATATTCTATTTGGTCCTGCGAGCACTTGATACAGTTGGTTCGTCCCATAACTCTGTATTTATTCTCTTTGTCTTGCATTTGCAAGATATTATGCTGTCTATCAAATATAGTGCATCTGTCCTATATTACTGTCATTTCATTTTGGGGACAGTAAACCTTAGCAGTCGTTTATCAAATTGATTTCAAATGTATCTATCCAGTTGGCAGCTCTACTTTTCCCATCAAACTTCTACATAACAGGAAAAGGAAGTGGAGGTTTTGAGGCTACATTTTCTTGTCTGTGTGTTTTCAAAGGCGAAAACCTATTCCTCTGTGAATCTCGATAATTCCGTATTTTTTAGCTATGGGAAGTTGCAACACTTATCTTTAGCACCTTTGGTTGGCTACTTTGCGCGAGCTGTCCTTTTCTGTCAATGACTAGCCATAGCGTGAATGCATTTGGAGTTTCCTTTTATGCTGATAACGTTCATGCAAATATTATGATGTTGGTCAGAGTGAGTAATTCATATCTAGATTTCATTTTATTTATCACCACTGACCATCATAAATGGAAGTGAAGCATGTTAATGCTCTAGTTGTTAGGGCCCCTGCTGATTTATTGGATGATAAACATTGACTTATAGTTTTAATCTGTTGAATAATCCATAAAAATCAGTTTTGAGGATTAGTCCTTAGTTCCCCTGTCTAATTCTCTTTAACATCGTGTTGAATAGTCGCTTCCAGCTCCATAATGACAGTAGTATGTGTTTTGGTGCTGGAATCTTATTTCTTCTAATGTAACCTTTCCAGAGGATGACACAAGCATACCTACTGATGTCAAAGTGCCTATCCTGAAAGCCTTTCATCAGCACGTGTATGATAAGGAGTGGCATTTTTCATGTGAGTAAACATGCTATTCAGTTACCTCTTTCTTGCCAGTTGAAGTTTTTGGTAATCTAAAGACTGGTCTTCATGTATTTAAATGCTTGCTTAAGTGTTGCTGCCCTCTGCTAACTTTTGCAAAAATTTCAGAAAACATGAATTGTATGTATATTGACAAAAATATTGTTGGACTCATATCTCTTAGCGGTTTCCTTGTACAAGTATGTGTCTCTATGCGTAAATAATTGGTGTGCTCCACATTTTGCATTAAGAATGGTCTTCGGAGCTACCTGGAGATTCTATCTTTAACAATATCCTGTAGCAATTGTACATCTTTGCCACATTGTTTTCATAGAGGTAGTTGTGTCTGTGACTTTATTTGAATTGACTTCAAATTGACTGAAATCATTTTCTTAACACCGCCTCGTAGAACAAGATATATCAACAAAATTTTGCCTCTATGTTATGATTCTACATGAGGAGCTCTACAAATAGTATCATCTACTTTTCTTTTTTTGCATTCTTTTACTAACTTTTACGAACCAATACTAAAGTATGATAGCGCTCTCTTGCTGTGACAAATTCTTGTAATATTTCTAGCATATGGGGATATTGGACAACCCCATAGGGTTAAATATTGCTAAATTATATCTAATGTCAAGTTGGGAAATAAGTTGTTTCTAAGCTCTTTAGGTTCCATCATGCCACTAATTCTCAACTGGCAAATTTTGGGACATGCAGAACTTGGTTAGCAAAGCTGTCTTAAGTTGCGACTGTTGTTACCTTGAAATTCTTATTATTGTAAGTTATAGTCTTTTGCTGTTTTAGTATATGAGAATCTGTAGATGGTGCTTATCCACTTCTCTGTGTTACCTCATTTGAGAAGAAGTTGGAGTGGACTATTTCAGTGGTCCAGAACTTTAGTGAGTTCACTGACTTGAATTTTCTGTTGTCGTATTAAGGTGGTACAAAGGAATACAAGGTTCTAATGGACCAATTTCATCATGTTTCCATGGCTTTCCTGGAGCTAGGGAAAAGGTTACAAACTAACGATTTTTCTTTGTAATCTTGATGTGAACGCCTTTTATGACATCAGAATATTCTCTTCTTCTAGCTGATCTTTAGCCACTCACTTAACCATATGTGTTTCCTTCACCAACATATCTAAACATCATAATGTCACAACTGATACTTGATAATATCATTGTCTACCAGATGTTTCTCTAACCAGTTTTTCTGTCAATGGGAATGCAAACTTGAAATTAAATTTTCCTGCAATTAACACAACCTTGGCAAACTGTTTCTGCTGGTTGTTAATTGACTTATTTTGCTTTATAGACCGTGGCTTTTGATTATACTTGCAGTTACCAAGAGGCTATTGAGGATATTACTAAAAGGATGGGAGTAGGAATGGCAAACTTTATTTGCAAGAGGTTTGTGATCTATGCTATGTGACACTTGTGATATTTTCCAAGACCTTACCTTAACAAGTAGCCAAGCCTCTTACAAAGATTACAGTACTTGGTTGCGCTTGGACTAGTTCGATATTGAGCAAGTGCATATACTTCACATGAGGAGAATCCTTGCCTCCAATGGGTAGCCCATCCTGCCTTTTACTATGACCGTGCTGGAGTAAGGGTTTGATCTTAGCTCTTTGGTACAACTCCTTGCGGGGTTCACTTATAAAAAAAAAAAAAAAAAAACTTCGGGCATCTAGAAGTTTATCATTTGGCCTAAATGACCATTCTTCCATCTTCCAAGGTCCACTGGCTTATTAACTCACTATTGACTACTATTCGCCTGCTTTATGGTAACTGATCAGGTTGGATTGAAACAAGTTTGATCAAAGAGCTGGCAATGTTCTTTGCACAAAGCATTTCAATGCTAGTTGTAGTCTTGCACCTTCCGGAAGAGCTGCTTGAGTGGAGATTAATCTGTTTATATGTCATTCAATTACTTATTTTACAAAAGTAACTAATTTCTTCCTCACCGCAGGTGAAACAATTGATGATTACGATGAATATTGCCACTATGTGGCAGGACTTGTTGGTTTAGGTTTGTCAAAGCTTTTCCATGCTTCGGGAGCTGAAGATCTGGCACCAGATTCTCTATCTAATTCGATGGGTTTGTTTCTACAGGTGGTTAAAAAGACGACTAAGTTTCATGTGTATTGCCACCTTTTATTTTTGGATTTCTGACATTGTTTTTGAATGCAAAAATCAGAAAACAAACATTATTCGAATTATTTGGAGGATATCAATGAGATTCCAAGTCACGCATGTTTTGGCCTCGTCAAATTTGGAGCAAATATGTAAACAAACTTGAGGTGTGCCTCTTCAACATGATTAATGACTATTAAGTGCTTAAGTAGATTGTTCAAGCCTTTTGCTATATGAAGTCGATTTTCCTTCACCCTGTTTGTAGGTGAATTGAGATATTATTCACTTATAGTGCTGAATAACATATTGCATGCACATCCTTATTTTCTCTATTCTGTGATTGGCCCCATCTATATAGGACTTGAAGTGTGAGGAGAACTCAGAGAAGGCAGTGCGATGTTTGAATGATATGGTCACGAATGCTTTGACACATGTTGAAGACTGTTTGACCTACATGTCTGCTTTAGGGGATCCTTCTATATTCCGGTTTTGTGCCATTCCTCAGGTACATGGTCAATTCTTCAAGGCAACATTGTGCTTCTCTTCAACCAAAAGTTGTTGCCTTCCTATATTTTAAAAAATATAGGAGGTAGCTATTGATATTCAAATTTCGGCTCTATAATAAGATCTCCGTTGAAAGTTTTCTCACGAACATACTACGAGCTCACTGTACACTACTCCCCACCCACATTCTCATGCACATTTGCACGCACAGCGTGCGCTCAGACACACAAATTGTCCCCTTCTCTCCCCTTTCACACATGTTTGTGCATCCTACACTAGTTTGCATTAAAGAAAAAGGTTGCTCTAATATTGGTTTCGCACATTGATTCTGAAAACTTTTCCTGCCATAATGAATTTTGCTGAAGTTGCTCTTCATTAAGACTTTCTGTACATGGTTGTTTTGCTTTCATGGTATTTAAGATTGCTATTTTCTTGTCTATGCCATTAATCTTTTGATTATCTGGGAGAAGCTACTTTGCCAACATTTTTGTACTGTTTCTAGATAATGGCAATTGGAACATTAGCTTTATGCTACAACAATATTGAAGTTTTCAAAGGCGTAGTGAAGATAAGGCGAGGTAAGAAAATGATTTGCTGATATTTTCTTTCATCATTGAAACTATAGCTATCTAGACTAGATGAAATGATTAGGCATGCTGAAGAACTTCAATGGCACTAGGCATTCGTAAAATAGTTTTACTGAGCCATTAGACACGAGGAAATAATGAGGTTTACTGAAGAACTAGATCGAGGCAAGACGGAAATGGCTTGTGCGGCTCACCATTCATTAGTTCGAGACCATTCATAGGGCCTTGCTTCCTGTTCTCATAATTGGTCATTTGTCATGGCAGTGTCTATCCATGACTCTCTCTACTTTGTGTATGCTCCAAGATAATGGTCCCTTAGTGATTCCATTTCTCTACCTATACTTTTCAGGTCTTACTGCTAAAGTTATCGATCGTACAAGAACAATGGCTGATGTTTATGGTGCATTCTATGATTTTCTTGTATGCTGAAGTCCAAGGTATGAAAGTCAAGAAGTAGCATGCACATCTTGTAATCTATTCTCGTGCACTTATCATCTTTAATTTTTAGTTATTTCTTCTTGAAAATGCACTAGACCTTATAACCTGTGTTAGACTTGATTTGTTGGAAGCAAACTGCTGAAGGCCTGCTCAGGACATGGCCAGCAATTAAAAGGGCGAATTTTCCAATGTCTTAGGGTTGTCATTGGACCAATTCCAATCCCTGTATCTCTAGATACTTCTTTCTCAGAGGGCTAATTCCCTATGTAGCTCTAGGCAAGGGCTAATATCCAAGCTGCCCCTCAATGCTGGTCTTAGACTGGTGGGGAATGACTGCAGTGTGAGGACACGTTAGGAGTTCTCGTTAGAGATAGCAGTACCAACATACATGTGAAGCATGAAGGGGAAGTAAGTCAAAACTGTTTAGAGGCTAAAAGAAATAATTTTAATGACGGTTCAGATAGTGAGGAAGGAGTAAAATTCTTTCAAGAAAAGTGGCTTTTAGATGATGAAGATGAAGAGTTTTCAGCTGTCAGAAAATATTTCAGAGATTCCAGAAGAAGAACGTTGAGAGAAGTGAGAGTGGCAGAGAACAAAGCGAAACATCTGCTTGTTGGTTTCACCTGCAGGAGATACATTTATGGAAAGATCTAGATTAGTGGAAGAAATAGCAAATGGTGGCAATGAATCAGTGTATTTTGACTCAAGCGACTGCCAACCACCAGTCAATCTCATTTGGCTCTCTCTACAAACTATTGAGACCTTTGACCTGCAGTTTTGACGGAGGGATATCACAAACACACAATTATTTGTGAAAAATGCACGCTTTACCCAGAAAATGAAGAGATTCGTGGATATTGTCCTCTTCACACGATTCTTTTCTTTTCTTCCTTTTATGCTAAAGCTCCGCGCAATTTTTTTTTTCATTTAGCAAGATTTGGCCCCACTCCAAAACATTGTGATTTCTCTAAAATGATTTCCAATATTTTGTTTTTCTCAATTTACAACCGCACCCTGTTCTAGTCCATTCTTGTGTAGATCGTGCTCTTAGTTTCTCTTCACACCAGCAAAAATTCGGGCCGCTGCCATCTGGGCTCTATGGAACATTCTGACTTGGACCCAATTTTCCTTTTTACCTTAATATTTTTCATAACTAATCTTTTGATTAAGCTTTGCAATTTAAATACAATTACAATTTGGGCTATATTGAACATTCACTCGTACAATAGTCATTACAAAACAGATGAAGAGATATTACTCGGAATGGAATTCCATTTCTTTTTGTCTTTGATAGCAAATTAAGTGCTTCCAAGTCCTGCTTCTTGCATTGGCATATTTTAGATGTTTAGAATTCTGTCATTAACCAATTCAAGTATTTCTTCGAGACTGCAACAATGAACAACGAAAGAAAAAGTCTGTTTTCATCAGGCATGTAATAAAAAGGATATCAAAATGACAATCTAATTGGTCTATGTCTACACCGAAATTTGGTCCGACATTGGTCAAATTGAAAAAAAGTTAAGATGCTTATCACAGAATAGGAAAAAGAAACGAAGTTTCGCATGTATATAATCGATTACACAAGACATAAATATGTGATGGTAAACTCTTTTGTTTTATGGCTCCATTCTTGTGGGCTTTGGCTTTCGTTGTCTTTTGTTTTCACTTGCCCGCCCATGCACTGTTGACGGTTGGTCCAAGCGTGCAGTGCACGAGGCTTCTCCACCTTGTTATTTGTGCTGAATTATTTGCAATTACAGTGTGCTTGCCTTGATTTATGGATTTAATTTACGTGATTATATAATATGTGTCGTGACCTACCTTTTCCGTTAAGAGGGAAAAAGACATAGGGGTAGACCTATGACCAAGCCTATACCTCGTGTGATATTATGGTATTTGATATTAAGTTAAATTGACATCTAAGAATTTTTTAATGAGAATTCGTCACTAGCCTATTGAGATTAATTAAAAACCAAGTGAAGTATGTGAGCATACCTAACTCAATACACAACCAAAGAAGATAGGGTTGAGAACTTGGTTACACTAATTAATCAACTAATGCCCTTTCAATACCTAATGTTATTCATTTTAAGATATTTATCAGGCAATTTGGATTAATTCTAAACTTATCCACCAACATGTGATGTGATCATACATATGTATAATCATTAAAACATAATTAGCAACTAATGAAGCATTAAATAAATCGCAAGAAAAAATAAGAATCCAACACTAAGAAATAAGACAAATGCCAATCCTAACTAGACTAAAGGGAAAAAATAATCAATATATTGAAAATGCACAATGAAGAGTGTTTATCTTAAACCCTATTATAAAACTTTAAAAGCTTATTCAATTTGGAGCACAAATTTTTTATCAAAGATTTTCACACATTTTAAGAAAAAAATACTCAAAAACTAATTTTTAAGCTTTATCCTAATTTTAGAAAAAAAGAAGATTTTTTTGGATTTTTTAAAAAAAATTAAGAAATGAAAATGTGATTTTTAATCTGGAAATAGCGACCCGATCCGGCCCGGGTCGCCAGACCCTCACACAGACTGGGCCTGATGTGAAGGCCCAGTCTACCTCAAAATTGAGGCCCCGCCCGTAAAACAAAAATGGGCCTTCTGGACCCGGTCCGAAAATGGGACTGGGCTTGTGAAGGCACGGGCCTAATTCTACGGCCCGTGTCCAAACCAAGGTCAGGTTTGGGTTATTAAAAGGACATGCTTCAAATAGGCTTACTACTTCGGCCTATTTTAATTAAAACTTCGCAAGCCCACACTCTTCCTAAAGCAACACCAAGCCCCTTACTGAAGCCCTCTTTCAATTAGTCAGTATAAGGCCGGAAGCACCAGCCCAATAATAATTAGAACCACGCCCACCTGCACTAAAACCCTATATGCCCTTATCGCCTACCACGCTTGCTCCGTCACGTCTTCTCCAGCACGCCCAGAAACCAACGACGTCCATTAAACCCAGAACAGCAGAACGCTAACTATCCTATGTTATATCAAGAATCACTCGATCCTCCAACGACCACCATCGGCTATTGGAAAGTCTTCATGAGCGATTTGTGCTCGACAGACCCGACTCAGACCAAATCGTTACAGACCCTGACTCCTCCATTAGTCGAAGTCCGAGCGACGCGGAGTTGTCCTCGGCCAAGCCAACTCCCAGCCCCTGTAAACGTTACCCCTCCACAAACCCGTCACGACGCAAACAAAGGATGCGCGAAACGACCTATGTTTCCCGAAGCAAATCGAACTCAAGAAAAAGTTTGCGGATCTAGTCGAGGCATTTTCACAAACGGGCGACGTGCGACCCTGGTAATGGAGTTTTCGACTCGAACAGGACTCGAACCCACGCTGGGTTCTCGACGGAAGACAAGCAGAGACAGATGACAACAGAGCATAGGACCGACGGGGGCGGAGATCGGGTGAACCGGACGGCCACGAGCTCCGGCCTGGCGCAGTCAAAACAGGACAATAGCAGAGCCGAGGCTTACCTGTTCGGGGCCGGGAGCGGTCGTCGGACGGGTCCGCTCGTGGCCGAGATGTTTGGAGCCCTCACCCTCTCTCTGTCGCCCCTTGTTATAAAAAAAAAAAAAAAAAGAAAGCTCTCCTCTCTCCGTTTCTCAAGCTCTTCCCCGAAACCCTTTTGGCTGATTTTCTTTCTCTTCAAAGACTACAGGCTGGCGCACATGGCTTCTGCCGCCGCCAGCCTGCCATGGTCGACTGATCCCTGACCCTAGGATTGTGCCGCGGCTTGCTCTGCTTCTGTTCCTGCTGATATGCTTCTGCATGTTGCTGTTGCGCAACGTGAGGGAAGGAACAAGACCCGCTCGTGGGCCGGCCCGCGTGGGTTAAAAAAAAAGAAAAAAAAAAACGAGCCGAGCCAGATTCCATTTTTTAAAAATAATAATAATTTTTTTTTTTTTTTGTAAATTTTAATACTAGCAATGCAAATACTTTTAATATCTATATCTATATGTGACTGAATTTTGGTAGATTTTGTAATTATTCTACCACTCATAGCACTGTACCTTCTTCTTTTTTTTTTTTTTTTTTTTTTTTACAATTGATGTACTTTTTAACCGCAACAATCACTTTTCTAGCGATGTATTAATGTGGTGGACACATGATAGTGATGAGTGAACATGTGTAGCTACATGGCATCAGAAAAATTAACCACATTTTCACCATGTCAGCATTTTAATGGAAGATTTTCAATTTATGTGGAATCTAGCAAAAATGCATCATTAGATTGAAAAAAAAATGGTAAAGTTTCCTGCTCTTAATGAAAGAAATCAAAATTCATTGGCTTGATAGCAAGTACGCTAAAGTTCAGTAAACGTCCATAAGATTTATGTTGAAATTCCTCAAGTATTTGTGCTAGGAAAGTTAGATAACTTTCTAGAAGAGATCTTGTGCCCATCTGCGTTCTCCCAAAATTTTGTACAGGCTTACAACGTGTATCGACTATCACCCATCTTGAATTAAACTTCTATCAAAATCTGGCGTTGACATCCATCAGATGTCTCGAAACCTCTCGATAGTCAATTCGACCACTTCTTCAGGGCTGCGGCAACACACAAAGAACGAAAAGTTCACATTGGTGACTCGAAGAAACATAACTTGAAGATCATTTTAACTCATACACCAAAGAAGAGACAAAAAAAGAAGAAGAAGAACTTATGGTCTATTTTCCCCCACTCAATGCCTCTGGCTATGATGAACTATAAGGATCTGCTTGAAGGGATCATTTGCCATTAGCTCTTTGATGAACAAATATTTAAAATCCATGGATCTATTCAAATTAATATGTTGATTGCTACAGAACTTGAATTACGAGATAAGCAAATTGAACACGAGTTCCTAATAAAATCTTGAGAAATCAGGAAATTTCACTGGAAATTTCACCTGTCAGACTTATATATGACCTATGTAACTTTCTTATTACTAAAGAGTCCATTCTAGTTACTTTCAACTTCTTCAAATTTCCAATTGAATCCGGTAGATTGACGGTCTTTAACATTTCAAGTCCAACTAAACCAACAGGTTTATTTTTCACAAGGGTACGGAAGCTCCTTTATCACAACACCCACATCAACACGGTTGTGTAAGCTTTAAGTCCTTCAGGAGAGTGTGGAGGCACCTCTATCTCCTAGCACCCCCTTAACGAAAAACCTGCAATCTTCACTAACCTCCCAATAGAGTGCAAAAGTTCAATTTTCTAGATTCGATTGACAAAGCACAATAGATTTAAAAAATTTTGGACAATTTTCCTCTTCTATTGTGATGACGTGATTAAGTAAAAGTTATTACTAAGTGTGAAGTGGGTATTTACCTGTCGTGTCATATTGGGTTAACCCAACAAGAATTGGAAAATGCCTTGACGGGATGGCGGTTCGTTACGCGGGTTATCGGGTGTTGGGTCTAGCTTTCACTAACTTCCAAGGCAAATATTAGCAAAAAATAGCCAAAAATATTTGGAAATTTCAAGGGAGTAAATTTCATCCAATGAAATGTAAGTATTGGGCTTGCTAACCAAAAAGTCGAGGAAAATTACCTTTCGTCATTTTTAACATTAAGATGCCATCCCTTTATATGGGCAACCTCTACAAGGGCATTTTCCCACCACTTCAATTCCTTGGAGGCAAACTTCATCTTGTGCTCAGATATAGCTCTCTTGTACAATTGGGTTTTGAGCTTAACATCAGTAGGATCCACGTGATAGAAAATGGGCAGTATCACTTTCTTCCCCTTTGATTTTGATGTGCATTCTACCATGTGTGCAACCTCACGAAAACACCACGAACTGGTAGGATAACCCTTAGAGAGGATAGGTATGTAGATTCAAGTCTTGTCAATCGCTTTCAAAAGCTCTTTACCAATTTCTTCACCCTTTTGGAGTTCTTTGCCATCTAAGAAAACATCGACTCTGGCGCCCATCAACATGGTACAAAGGAAAGAAGCAAAATCCTGACGCACATCCGGTCCCCTAAAATTCAAAAACACATCATACTCGAATTTTGATTTAGTTTCCATGCTCAGGATTACCTTGAGCTCCTCTTCCTCTTGATTTTGGTCAGTCGTCTCAGAATCCTGCCAATGAGTATAGACTACAGCCTTATGAGACTTCAAAATAGTAATCTCACCAAACAAGCACAGCCAATTGCATCCAACATTTTTAAGTGCAAGTTTCTTTCCCTTGCCTCAAGGTTTGTCAATTTTTGTAAAAATACTTAGCACTTATTTAACTATGAAGTGAAGTAGATTACGTATTTACAGTTCACCTGACACGACGAAGTTCAGAATGTCATAAAAGCGGCGCCTCAATGGAGTCCAATTTGCGGCCAATCATCTACTATTGCATTCACCAGCAATATAACCACGGCCTGCAAAAAGAGCTAATTGCGACAAGACTTGATGAAAGAAGATCCGACTAGCTTCTCGAGGACAAGTGTTTCTTTTTGGCTCTGCAACCAAAATGAAGACAAATCAAGAAACGTGGGGAGGATGAGGGTGATTTTCAGAGAAAGATAGGAAAGACAGGAGTTAAGATGCAAGCCACTGGGGAAAAGAGGAACAATATTAATTGGGCAGTTGGGTATTTGAAAAAAAAAATGGGTAAGAGTTTATCGCATTACGCTGTAAAATGAAATTTTTGTTTCTCCTGATAAGTTTCCGCGAAAGAGCGGACCCTAGGATAGTAGCAATCAAATATGAAAACCATTAAAGTCCAAAAAAAGCTACCCCGACTACCCGAGAAAGCAGTGAGGGCGTGGTTGGGAGCATTGGGGTTGGAACAAGGTGCATTCACAGCTTCCTTTTTGACCGTTTTTTCTCCCTTTTTAACCGTTTACTTAGTATATTTTTGACCGATTGGTAGGGGCGTTTGCTTTCAAGGAAATCCTCTTCCATTTCCCCGTTCTCATCCTCTTTTGGAAACGCCAAACAGGTTTGATGAATTTAAAGCTAAAACTGGCTTTTTTTTTTTTTTTTAAAACAAACAAAACTGCGGGTTCAAAGTTTTACTCAACTGAAAACACGCCATTGAGCGGGAACGGAAGTTGATGGTTGCAGATTCTTTTTTATAGATATCTCTCATGCTAAAGACTAATAGTAGATCATCTTCTTTACCAAAAACATGAAGCTCATCTCAAGCTTCTTGAAATCTCGCACTGCAATCTTATATTCACTCGCCCTAACCCTGCTCTAGATGACCTCTGATGCAGCACTAGGCTAAGGCTTGTCTGAGAAATGAAACCACATCTGTATTGTAAATCTGTAGTTGCAAATAATCCAGCTAAAGTAATAGGAATTAGACCTAAGACAATTCCAAATAGAAAAATTTCAATCATTTCAATTTTTTTTGAAAGGGAAAAAGGAGAGGTAATATCTATCCCTACATATTAATCCGCATTGCCCTTGAGTCGGGAAAAGTACCAAAAAAGTCATAAACCTATTGCATTGGTACCAATTCAGTCCTAAACTTTTTAATTGGACCAATTCAGTCCTAAACATTTTTACATCGGTACCAATTCAGTCCATCTGGCTAATTTTGACCGGCCAACGCTGACGTGGACATCGGCCGGTGACTAGACGCCGACGTGGCCATTTTTCAATATTTTTATTTTTTTGAATTTTTTTGAATTTTTTTTCTTTTCTTTTTCCTTTTCTTTTTCCTTTTCTTTTCTTCCTTCTTCCTCCTTGGACTGTTCCGGTGGTGGCCGACGAGCCTCCGGTGAGGCTCGCCAGCCATTGGGCAAGGGCCTTGAAGCCCTTGCCTGCCACCGGTGAGGGTCGCGGCCCTCCCTTGGCCTCTCCTAGGGTCGCCGGCGAGGCGGCTTTGCTCGGATCTAGGCGAGGCCAGCCTCGCCGACCGCGGGCGAGGGGCCGCGAGGCTGGCCTCGCCAGATTTGGGCGAGTCGCCACCTCCCTCGCTGGCCTTGGGCAAGGCCGAGCGAGGGCCGCGACCCCGCCGGCGGTTGGCGAGGGCCGCGCCTCCCGCGGCCCTAGGCGAGGCCGAGTGAGGGCCGCAACCCTCGCCGACGCCGGCGAGGGCCACGCCTCGCCCGTGGCCTTAGGGAAGGCGAGTGAGGGCCGCGGATCGGCAGGGCGCAGCCTCGCTCGGCCCTAAGGCGCCCGCGGTCGGCGAGGCCAAGGCGAGGCTAGCCTTGCCCGCCCCTCACCGACCCGTGGGTGAGGGGGCGAGATCCGGGCGAAGCCGCCTCGCCAACAGCCCTAGGAGAGGTCGGGCGAGGGCCGCGACCCTTGCCGGCGGTAGGCGAGGGCTTCGAGGCCCTCACCGGCCACCGCCGGAACAATCCAAGGAGGAAGAAGGAAGAAAAGAAAAGAAAAATAAAAGAAAAAGAAAAGTAAAAAGAAAAAAAAAAAGGAAAAAGGAAAAAGGAAAAAATTCAAAAAAATAATAAAAAATATTTAAAAATTGCCACATCGGCGTCCGGTCATAGGCCGATGTCCATGTCGTGCCGGCCAACCAAAATTGGCTAGATGGACTTAATTGGTACCGATGTAAAAAGTTTAGGGCTGAATTGGTCCAATTGAAAAGTTTAGGACTGAATTGGTACTAATGCAATAGGTTTAGGACTTTTTTTGTACTTTTCCCCCCATGAGTCTCAATAACCACTAATTGGAAATTGACTCTCTAAGGAACTATAGAGTCTATGGGGCTATTTGTTTAAATTTGTTTCAATTCCCCGCAACATAAACTTTTTTGTTCTTTTGTCCTGGGAACAAAAAAAAATAATAAAAATGCGTTTGTTTATACTTTTGTTTTCAGGAACAAAAAATCTATTTTTTTTTTTTGTTTTCAGGAATAAAAAATCATGGGAATAGATTTGGAACATAAATAAGAAGTAAAAAAACTTGTTTCTTGTTCTTGGAACAATTTCGAGAAACACTTCTTTTTTTCTTTTTCTTTTTTCTTTGGCCGGTCACGGCCTCGACCATGGCCGGCGACCAGCCGTCGAGGGCCGGCGACCTCGTCGGAGTGTTGCCGGCCTTGTCGGGGGCCGGTGAGCCTCGTCGTGGCTGGGCAATGCTGCCAATCCTTGTCGGCTAGTTGTCGGCCATGACCAAGGCCGGCAACCGGCCAAAAGGAAGAAAGAAAGAAAAAGGAAAAAAAATAAAAAATATTAAAAAATTAAAAAAAACAAAAAAATTATATAAGTTTACCAAACGTGTTTTCTGTTCAAAATTTTTCCCTAGAACAAAAATAATTTTTTCTATTTCTGTTCCGGGAATAATTTTTGAATAGAAATGTTACCAAACGTGCCCTTTGAATACCACATAAAGATTATCGATAAGTCATATGAACGCATGAATCTACTTCCTCGGCTTGTCTCAATCAAAAGTTGACTTGGCTTTTTCATAGTCCTTTGTTTTTAGTTGCGTCTCCGCACTAACGCACTATCGTTGGTGAAGGGAGTGCATCGAACTTTACTGAGTCAAGCTCGAACTCAGAACTCACGCAGCAAGTTCCTCTCTATGTTCCTCGTTTGACCATCCTTGGGCTTTGCTAATGATGTTCAGCCCATGTTTTCTTTTTCTTTTTTCTTTTTTTATTTCCCCATTTGACCATGCGGTGTGCATCAAGTGGACGTGAGGGCTATCAGCTAAGATCAGGCGTGTGTCTATGTTGACACCTAAATTTTGATTATGTTTTAATTATGCCTTAATTTCTCTATTTATGTATTTTTCCTTTTTTTCGGATAATAAATAATAGATAATAATAATAAGAGAAAAAAAAAAGAAAAAAAAAATAAGCAGCCAAAGGGGGCTGCTTATTTTCCAGAAAAATAAAAAAATAAAAAATATCCCATATTTTCCCAAAAAAATAAAAAAAAATCAGAAAAAGCCAAAAAAAAATGATTTATATTTTTCAGAAAAAGAACAAAAAGTCAAAAATCCCTTTTATGTTCAAAAAAGAAGAAAATGTCCAAAAAAAATATTTTTCCTCCACAAATGCATAGAAAACCCCTAAAAATCCAAAAAAAAAAAAAAAAAAAAAAAACCTTAGGGTTTAAACAAGATTAGATACTAGAAGGGCATTAGTGATTAAGTGTAATCAAGTTCTTGAACCTAGTTTTTCTGGTTACGCAGGAGCGAGTATTTCTCCCAATACTTCGCTTAAGTTTCTAATCGACTCACCCCAAATTGATTAGTGACGATTCCTATTTAAAATTAACTTACAGGTTAAAAAAACTTGGACCATTAAGTCATGAATTGGTGGACTTGGAAGAGTTCAGGCTAAGCCTAATAGACCTAGCCAAACCATTAGCTTCCGCAGACACCTGGCCTTGAACGGGCATTGAAAAAGAGGTCATGACAGTCTAGTCCCCTGAAATTCAAAAACACATCGCACTCGTCTTTTGGCTCAATATCCATGCTTAGGATTGCCTTCGAGTTCCTCTTCCTCTTGATTTTAGTCGGTCATCTCATAAGCCAGCCAATAATTATAGACTCCAGCCTAATGAGACTTGGATATGGGAAGACCATTAGGCAAGCACAACCAATTGCATTAATTATATATGCCGGTTTCTTTGCTGTGCCTCAAGGTCTGTCAAGATTTGGACATATGCTTATCACTTATTTAATTTTGAAGTCAAGTAGATTACGTGCTCGCAGTCCACCTACCACGACGTAGACCTCATCACCTTTCGATCTTAATAAATGTATTTTCACCCTCAATTATCTTAGCTAGTTGTTGTCAAACGAATGATAGTTACTGTCGCGAACTAATTTTTCGGGTGCACCACCTAAAACTAGGTTAATGGACTGTCAAGTTTTTAAACTTAACTCGGACTCTCCCAAGCCCATACCAAATCACGATTTAAGTCTAAATTTTTTAAACATGCAAAAGATTATTAACTAGGAGTCGCCACTAATCGATTCACGGTAGGTCGATTAGACACCTAAGTAAAATAAAGGGAGATTTATTTTACTCTTATGAACCAGAGACTATGAATACGGGAACTTGGTTACACTAGATTTCTCTAATGCTCTTTTGGTACCATTCTTTTTATTTTCAAAATGTGTTTGCAGGCAGCTGATTTATTTTAACCTAAATTACTATCATGCAAAAATGGTGACCACACGGATGCTCATCCACTATTAAACATTCAAATAAATTAATAAATAAATTGCATCACACAAAGCAAATGACACAAAACCAAACAATTTTTTTTTTAGTTTCCTCATATTTTTATTTTTTTTGGAAAATGCATTTTTAACTACATGTCCTAATCTTATTAATATGCAAATTCTAATTAAATGGGCCTATTATGCAAACTAGTTAATATGCATCTCATATTTTTGTATTTTTAGAATTAATAAAAACCCTAATTGAACTATCTAAAAGGGATAATTTTCTAATTTATTCTAGGGATTAATTTTGACTTAAACCCTATCCTATCTTAGAAAACTATTTTTTGAAAAATGAGATAATTAAAATGTGCGATAATTATTTAAAAAATTAATTTAGGTCCAACCCTAACTTATTTCTAAAAGTGCAACCCTAAGAATGTAATCCTAAGAAAATTCTAATTTACTAAACCTACATGTCTCGATTTACTAAACTTATATGCTCATGCAGAATTTTGTTTTTTTGTTTTTTTTTTTTTTTGTTTTTCTGATTTTTTAGTTTTTTTTCAAAGATAAGTAATTATTAAATAAATATTAAATCTAAACTATCAATAAAATAAAGGATTAAAATAATCGAAAAAATAACTTGTTGTCTCACAGGTCAAATTAACGATTATCCTAATCCTAATTATCACGACAAAGAAATCAAAATAATTAAAAATCTGATCCGAAGTCTTACGGATCAAATTAATAATTACAATAATTTGGAAAAAATCCGTGCGGATAATGAAAAACACATTCTGTACAATAATATTGAAAATAAAAATAAACTAAAATAGCATGAAATAAATAAAAATACAAATAACAAAAGCCACCTAAAGGGGGACTTGGAAAGAGAGAGCAACGGCGCCGATTAGTGAGGGGCGGAGCATGGCGGAGGGTAGGCGGGAAGAGTGGCGGCGTCGGGCTCCGGCGGCGGGGAAGCGAACGAGCGGAGGTGGTGCGGTGGCACGGCGTCGGCGACGATCTCAAGAGGTAGGTGAGTCGCGAGCTGTGGTAGCGATGCGGCAGAGAATGAGGGCGTTGGGGCGTCGCGGACTGCTGGGCAGCAACGGCATCGGGGCGCTCGAGCAATGAGGTCGGGACAACAGCGGTCGAGCGGTGAACAGTGAGAGCTCGGTTGCTGCGGAACAAGCAATGGAGCGGCGAGCCTCGGGCTTCGAGGCGTGGCGTCGGGTGCGCAGGTGCGGCGTCCGGTGAGCGGAGACGGGCGACGAAGGCACCGGGTGCTAGGCTGAGGCGAGCGGCACGGTGGCGCGGCGAGGTCGGAGCGGCGGAGCTTCGGAGCTCGGCGTCGGGCGGCAGCAGAGGTCGCGGGTGCGAGGCGCGGCGGTGGGCGTCAATCCGGGTAGTAGGGATCATCGATGGGGGAGAGGCAGGGTGGCGGAGATGCTGCTCGGTTGTAGCAGTGGTTACCAGCAAGGGATGGGCTACGAGCGGCGGTACGGCTTCAAGCGCCGAGCTCGCGGATCGCTGCGACTTCGGGTTCTAGCTTGCGGAGCAAAGCGGAGGGGCGGTGGAGCGAGGGGGCTCGTGAGACGCCGGCGGAGCAACGGTGGTCGACGGCTCGGCTGCTAGCGTGGGCGATGCTGGTGCAACACTCGAGGACGAAAGCCGCGGGGGCGAAGGAGACCCATGCGCGAGGAAGACAATCTGCTTGCTACTTTTCTTTTCTTTTTTCTTTTTTTTTTCTCCTGTCTCGTCACACAACGTCTCTCTACTGTCCCTTTCTGCAGAAACCAAAACTCACTTTTTGTGGACTTTGACTCATGCAAAAAGGAAAAATGAAAAATAGAAAAGGACCCCTTCATACGAATTCTCTCCCCTATTTTTCCTCACGAATTTTTCTCTCGATTTTCTTTGCCCTGAATTTTTTTTTGAATTCGCTCCCCCCTGTCACGAAAATTGTTGCTCCTTTTTATAGTGATTCTAAAAACTCCAATTCATGGCAATTTTCGAGCTTCCTATTTCCGTTGCATTAATCTATGGTCTGTAAATTGGAGCAAAATCTTGCAATCGACTTGATTTTTTCTTGGATGTTTCGATTCATTTCCTTTTATCAAACTCATTGCTTTTTTTATTCACCAAATTTATTTGATTGAGAATTTGCTTCCCAATTTACTATGATCTGAACATTCACCGGAGCAAAAATGGTTAATCAGAATTTCCACATTCCATTCATAATCAAATCACATTGATCCTCCATTTATTTTCCTTTTATTTGCTCAGATGCAATTTTTTTTAGGGTTTAAAATAACCCATTTTTTTATGCAAAAAATCCATGACTAGGTCACCAAAATTTAGGTGTCAATAGCTGTCTCTCTTTGAACGTGAGCTCGTAGAGGTTGCCTTCAAAAACAAGTTGAGACGTAAATTTTGATCATGCACATGCACTAAATGACTAATTTTTTTGTTTTGTTTTGTTTTTTTTTTTGGGAAGATGAATCCCATTTTGAAATGCAATTCATATGATGCATGGAAATACTAATGCACATGATAAAGTAACTTACCTGGAATATCTTACCTTCGAGGAGGGTAGAGTAACTCGAGATAGTTGCTGTTACATGTCCAGAACCCATATCATTCTACGGTCGCCTAGAATAGTAATATGACTTTACAAAGAGACTGCTTCCCCAGGACCCGTACCATTCTACGGTCGCCCAGTATGACAGTGTTTGGTTGTGTCTAGGACCCGTACCATTCTACGTTCGCCTAAACAGGGATTCATTTTCCAAGACCCGTACCATTCTACAGTCGTCTAAATAAGTGTTGTCTAGGCACCGTACCATTCTACGGTCGCCTAAACTGAGATTCATTTTCCAAGACACGTACCATTCTATGGTCGCCTGAATAGGTGTTGTCTAGGATCCGTACCATTTTACGGTCGCCTTGACGAAAAAAAAAATGATTTTCTAGGACCCGTACCATTCTACGGTCGCCTGAACTGAGGTTCTCTAAGACTCGTACCATTCTACGGTCGCCTGAACTGAGGTTGTCTAAGACCCGTACCATTCTACGGTCACCTTGACGAAAAAAATGATTTTCCAGGACCCGTACCATTCTACTGTCGCCTGAATAGTTATCGTCTAGACCCCGTACCATTCTACAGTCACCTGAATAAGTGTTGTCTAGGACCCATACCTTTCTACGGTCGCCTAAACTGAGATTAATTTTTCAGGACTCGTACTATTCTACGGTCGCCTGATGAATCTGGGAAAATTCTTTGGGGGGAACTCCATCGAGTGCCGGTGCTTGAAAATGAATACCTATACAATGACAAGTATTTAAGATATTGATAGAGTTATACTTACCTGGTGACATCTTTGATCCTTAGAGATATGTCTCCCAAATTAATGAGGTGACTTTGGGCTACAGAAGCACACCATGTCAACGAAGAGAAACATCGGGCTACGGAAGCACGCCGATTTGATAGGGAGACTCTGGGCTACAGAAGCACGCCATGTCATATCAAAGGACACCGGGCTACGAAAGCACGCTTGGTCGATGAAAGGGACTCTAGGCTACGAAAGCACACCGGGTCAATATAAAGGACACCGGACTACGAAAGCACGCCGGGTCGATGAAAGGGACTCTGGGCTACGAAAGCACGCTAGGTCAATATAAAGGACACCGGGCTACGAAAGCACGCCGAGTCGATGTAAAAGGACTCTGGGTTATGAAAGCACGCCAGGTCAATTTAAAGGACACTGGGCTACGAAAGTACGCCGGGTCGATGAAAGGGACGCTGGGCTATGAAAGCACGCCAGGTCAATTTAAAGGACACCAGGCTATGGAAGCACGCCAGGTCGATAAAAGGGACTCTGGGCTACAGAAGCACACCAGGTTAATATAAAGGACACCGAGCTATGAAAGCACGACGGGTCAATATAGAAGACAGCTTGACCGAGTCAAGTATTGATGCACTTGGGAGAGAATACCTGCATAATGACAAGTATTTAAAGTATGGGTAGAGATATACTTACTTGGTGATATCTCTGATTCTTGGGGATATGTCCTTTGGAACTTAGATATCTTGTGGAGGCCTTTCCCCTCCTGAATGTCAGAAGCTCTTGGGTCTTTGAGAAAACATTATCTGTCAGACATGATTAGAGTAAAAATGCATTCACCAAAGAAATAAGCAATTAATGCTATTTTGGAACGCACACTTCAAAATCCACTGAAGTTTTTATCAATTCAATCGGGGTTCATGCATAATGACCTTTGCATTACCCAAATTTCCACTAGAGAATTACCGTTCAAGATAATTTTCACTCATGACATGGATTTCTTAAGAATACTAAATGAGAGAGTTTCGGTTAGAAAGGACTTTCACTCACTCTCATTTAAAAGAGAATCACTCCATCTCACCATATCGACAGGGGTTTGAGTATTCTCGCAAGCGGTACGACCTTACCAATCTGAGAGGTCTTCAACAGGGACCATATTGTGGGCTTGGTCAACGGCTTAACAAAAGGACTCTTTGAGTCAAGGCTATTGAAAGAATAGCTTCACAATCATCTCTGGGTTTACAAGTCAAGAACCCTGCAAAATGAGAAAGAAATAATCTTGCTTGCACTTCTTCAAGCTATGCTTAAAACATCTGAACCCCTAAGTTAATTCAAGTGCCCTAATCGAAGAGACTTTGCAAGGGATGTAACATAGGCTTGGCTCATAAGTTGAGAAATGAAAGGATCATTAGGCTTAAAAAGTGTTTAGGGGGGTCAAAGTTGGTGATCATCTTGACATTTCCACCACTTTCCTTCTCCACTGTCGAAGATTTTCATATCACAACTGCATTGATTGTAACAGCATTTGAGTTTTTTAGTATTGTCTTGTTGGGGATACGACTCACTATATTATGAGTTTGATTTCTTTCTATTTTCTAGGCATTGACCTTGCTTTTACCAGGCACACTGCTTTTTCCATGCCCCTAATTCTTTGTTTTTTTTCACTTCTTTTTCACGGGCATTGGTCTTACTTTTACTAGGCACATTGCTTTTTCATTCCCCTTAGTTCTGTTCTGATTTCAATCCTTACGCACAATGCATGCGTCAAGCAATACTTTGAATGACACTCAAACTTTCAAGAGTCTTCATTTGTCTTTTGCCTTGCCCCAATGTGGGGGATGATTACCAACTGGGTTTAAAGAAATGAAATTGTAGGCTCAAGTGGGCTATGCAAATGGTATAAGTATGTATGATAGAGAAACAAATGCTCTTCGTCATCCTAAGGCACTTAAGTTAACACATGAATTCAATGCAATAGCACGACTTGAAGATTGATGCAAGTGAGAGCAAGAAAATTTCAATTCATTTTCCTCACCTCATGATGCCATTTTATCTCCCCTTTGCCCCCAATGTGGGGTGATTCTTGACAAGGGTAATTTTAAAAGAATATTCATAAGTGTATAGGCTCAAAAGGGTTAAGCAATGGATCACCTGTAGTGTTTGGGATAAAGAAATGAACTACCTCTCGTCATTTCGGTTGTTGTACCTTTTGCAAGAGAACTCTTTACCTTGTGTATATGAACCTTCCTACACTCATTTCATAAGTGCATAAGTAGGGGACTGTGTATAGGATAAGGTTTGCCTTTCATCATTCCGACTCGTCTCATTTAGTATGCTCAATCAATTCCACCCCATTCATTAAATTAGTCCATCTTGATGTTCTTTAGTGGAATTGGTGGCTAAAAGTCATCATGCAAAATCTTTTCTTTTCTTTTTCAAAAGAGCTCAACAGCTTTAGGCATGAAAAATTATCAACTCCAAAACAAACAGTTTTCCACACTGCAAAATGGTTTTAAGAATTCATTCAAGGATTCATCTACAATGGGATTGCCTCAGTAGTTGATGTCTTTGGATTGTTCCTATCCGCTTTTGCCCCTACACAAGAGAACGTGCATGAATAGGATACTATGCAACATCAAGGTGAATTCAAATTGCACATTCATTTTATCTCAGTCATGTCACTACTAGAGTCTGTAGTGCTCTCAATTCAACATCTGTTGAGTAACAGTTGAGCCTATTGATCTATCATTGCAACCTAATGTGCCTTTTCAGATGCCTTCTCATCAGACCGAAAAAGTAATGCTCTGAAACATGAAGTAAATGAGTCAGAAAATTAAACAGTGCTAACCTAATGCATGCTTTTGGAAATGGCTTCAAAAGTAATTTTCTTTTTGGATTTTTTGGATGGGGAAGCATAAAGAAGCCCAGTCCTCAGAATTCTCCTTGGAAAATATTTTCTTTTCATTGTTGGATATCGTCACCGGACTAGTTTGGTGTACCTCATCATGCCCTCAAAATAAAATCTGTAATTTCATTGAAATTCATCAATCAATTACATTTATTGAATGGAAAAAATGCAACACTCAATCACTAAAAGAAAGAAGATATTGAAAACATTATTAAGAAAATAATAAAAATTCCCACGTAGGGGAATGTGCAAAAGCAGTAAAAGAGTTACTCTTGTAGGTCAAGGCCCATCTCTTCAGAGGGTCCTTCATTAATGGCTCCTATGATGAGGTCGTCGAACAAATTTGTAACTCCTTCCAGCACATCATCAGGGTTCTCTGCATTTGGCGGTGTCAGATCATCCATGCCACCCCATCCATCTGGGACTATCCCGTGAGGATCAATGTAGTAGCTGGGAGGAGCCGAATACTTTACCAGGTAATCAAACTTACCACTAGGTTGTCCCAGAGTGTCTATCACTTCCGCTTCATCCTGCATCATTCTTGGAGGACCGGGGAATGTCTTGTGAATGCTCGGGAGTAGTGGGTTTTGCCTCCCTCGCCCTTGGTCAGGTGGCGAGTTCCGCCTTTCTTGTTTTTGTTCTTCATAACTTCCCCCACCTCTTCCATGGTGCCCTAATTCAGTAGAATGGGACCTCCGAGGGGCTTCGATAGGGTTCCAAATGCCTTGACCTCTTCTTTCAATGCCATATGACATCATCTTGAAACCCCAAAAGTGGAAATGAATGGTACGACGATTTTTCCTAAGGAATATAAAACAAGATGAAAGATGAAACATTGTCATGGACCGACGAAAATTGCAACAAAGTAAGTGAATTGCAAAGTGAGAGTCTAGACAACTTACTTTCACCGGAAATGGATGACAATCACATAGACACACGCATGAAGTGTGAGGCTCGATTTCTATCTAGACGGCTTAACAAAGTGGAGCTAAGAGGATGATCTGACCGTTACAGTCTCGCATTAACATGTCAGGTCCCCCTAACTCCGGCTCAGTCGAATGGAATGTCCAATAGTCACGCAGTCTCGCGGATATGGACAAACACATTCGACACCATGAAAAAACTTTCGGGGAAGAGAAGGTCAATCTCTACATAGCAATCTCGCTTTGAATGAAGTATCCTTTTCAACACCATCCTAGAAATCCTATCGTAGCCCAGGTCCAGCCACAGGTTGTGTGTGCAATAGTGTAGTGCTAAAAGCAATAAAACATGCACAACAGTTTAAATGCAAACAACACTTTTAATCATGGAAAAATAAATTATTAGTCCCACACTCCAACCTCCAAGACAAGGGTTAGCAAAGACTACTCCCCTTATACCTTACATCTGCAAGAACATTTAACACCTTAGAAATGTTAGGGACGTACCTGGGATCCTCGCTGCCAAACAAAAACATTTTTAAAAGAAAAAAAAAATTGGCCAAAGTCCATTAAGTGTTTTAACACAAGTCCCCAGTGGAGTCGCCAAGCTATCGCGACCTAATTTTTCAGGTGCACCACCTAAAACTAGGTTAATGGATTGTCAAGTTTTTAAACTTAACTTGGGCTCTCCCAAGCCCATATCAAATCTCGACTTAAGTCTAAATTTTTAAACATGCAAAAGATTATTAACTAGGAGTCGCCACTAATCGGTTCACGGTAAGTCGATTAGACATCTAAGTAAAATAAAGGGAGATTTATTTTATTCCTACGAACCAGAGACTATGAATACATGGACTTGGTTACACTAGATTTCTCTAATGCCCTTTCGGTACCATTCTTTTTATTTTCAAAATGTTTTTGCAAGCAGCTAATTTATTTTAACCTAAATTATTATCATGCAAAAAATGGTGACCACACGGATGCTCATCCACTATTAAGCATTCAAATAAATAAATAAATAAATTGCATCACACAAAACAAATCACACAAAACCAAACAACTTTTTTTTGGGTTTTCTCAGATTTTCTTTTTTGGAAATGCATTTTTAACTACATGTCCTAATCTTATTAATATGCAAATTCTAATTGAATGGGCCTATTATGCAAACTAGTTAATATGCATCTCATATTTTTGTATTTTTTAGAATTAATAAAAAAAACCCTTAAACTATCTAAAAATGGATAATTTTCTAATTTATTCTAGGGATTAATTTTGACTTAAACCCTATCCTATCTTAGAAAACTATTTTTTGAAAAACGAGATAATTAAAATGTGCGATCATTATTTAAAAAATTAATTTAGGTCCAACCCTAACTTATTTCTAAAAGTTCAACCCTAAGAATGTAATCCTAAGAAAATTCTAATTTACTAAACCTACATGTCTGATTTACTAAACCTATATGCTCATGCAGAATTTTGTTTTTGTTTTTTTTGTTTTTTTTTGTTTTGTTTTTTTTCAAAGATAAGTAATTATTAAATAAATATTAAATCTAAACTATCAACACAATAAATGATTAAAATAATCGAAAAAATAACATGTTGTCTCACAGGTCAAATTAACAATTATCCTAATCCTAATTATCATGACAAAGAGATCAAAATAATTAAAAATTTGATCCGAAGTCTTACGGATCAAATTAATAATTATAATGATTCAACAATTTAAATTCTACCAAAAAGCCCAAAAATTAATGTAACTAAAAAATGATCCAACGTCTTACGGATCAAATTAATAATTACAATAATTTGGACAAAATCCGTGCGGATAATGAAAATCACATTCATGTACAATAATATTGAAAATAAAAAATAAACTAAAATAGCATGAAATAAAAAAAAAATACAAATAACAAAAGCCACCTAAAGGGGGACTTGGAAAGAGGGAGCAACGGTGCCGATCGGTGAGGGGTGGAGCACGACGGAGGGCAGGCGGGAAGCGCGGCGGTGTCGGGCTCCGGTGGTGGGGAAGCGGACGAGCGGAGGTGGTGCGGTGGCGCGGCGTTGGCGAGGATCTCAAGAGGCAGGTGAGTCGCGAGTTGTGGCAGCGGTGTGGCAGAGAATGAGGGCGTTGGGGCGTCGCGAACTGCTAGGTAGCAACGGCGTCGGGCGCTCGGCGGTGAGGTCGGGACAGCGGCGGTCGAGCGGTGAACAGTGAGAGCTCGGTTGCTGCAGAACGGTAGTGGAGCGGAGCAGGCGTCGGGTGTGCAGGCGTGGCGTCCAGTGAGCGAAGACGGGCGGCGAAGGCACCGGGTGCTGGGCTGAGGCGAGTGGCGCGGCAAGGTCAGGAGCGGCAGGCTTCAGAGCTCCGCCGACGGCTGGGCAGCAGCAGGTCGCGGGTGCAGAGGCACGGCGGTGGGCGTCGATCCGAGTAGCGGGATCACCGGCGGGGAGAGGCGGGGCGGCGGAGATGCTACTCGGTTGCAGCGGTGGTGACTAACGAGGGATGGGCTACGAGTGGCGGTATGGCTTCAAGCGCCGAGCTCGCGGATCGCTGCGACTTCGGGTTCTGGCTCGCAGGTGGAGCGGAGCGGCGATGGAGAAGAGGGGGCTCGTGAGGCGCCGGCGGAGCAACGGTGGTCGACGGCTTAGCTGTTGGCGTGGGCGATGCTGGCACAATGCTCGCGGACGGAAGCCGCGGGGGCAAAGGAGACCCGTGCGCGAGGAAGACGATATGCTTGCTGCTTTTCGTTTCTTTTTTTCTTTTTTTCTCCTGTGTCCTCACACGACGTCTCTTTGCTGTCCCTTTCTACAGAAACCAAAACTCACTTTTTGTGGACTTTGACTCATGCAAAAGGAAAAATGAAAAATAGAAAAGGACCCCTTCGTACGAATTCTCTCCCCTATTTTTCCTCACGAATTTTTCTCTCGATTTTTCTTTGCCCTAAAATTTTTTTTGAATTCGCTCCCTCTGTCACGAAAATTGTTGCTCCCTTTTATAGTGATTCTGAAAACCACAATTCATGGCAATTCTCGAGCTTCCTATTTCCATTGCCTTAATCCATGGTTTGTAAATTGGAGCAAAATCTTACGATCGGCTTGATTTTTCTTTGGATGTTTCGATTCCTTTCCTTTTATCAAATTCATTGTTTTTTTATTCACCAAATTTATTTGATTGAGAATTTGCTTCCACATTTACTATAATTTGAACATTTATCGAGCACAAATGGTTAATCAAAATTTCCATAGTCCATTCATAATCAAATCACATTGATCCTCCCTTTATTTGCCTTTTATTTGCTCTGATGCAATTTTTTTAGGGGTTAAAATTAACCCATTTTTTATGCAAAAAATCCATGACTAGGTGGCCAAAATTTAGGTGTCAACAGTTACTACAATTTCCCAAAAAATATTATGCCTTAATTAATTAAGGCAATTGATTTCAATTTTTACTTTTGCATATTCAAGTTTTATGGCTTGTTTACATGACACAAGATTATTTTAATTTTGTTCAAATTTTTGGTACCATAGTTTAGGGGTAAGCATCAGTCTAGGGTTGACCCTAGACCGACTCTAGACCGACCCAACTTTGCTAGTCCCGATCTGGTTCCTAGGGAGATTGGGTCAATCTTTGATCCTAGGATTCATGGACTAGCATTGTGAGAGTTGGTCCTCGGTACTAAGAGTTTAAGGTTGGTTTAATCGGGACCAACCTTGACTATATAATTATTATATATCTAATATATTATTGATAAAAAAATTTTATATAGAGAAAACTCTAAAATAAACGGTGCACCAATATTAAATAACTCTAGTCCAAGCAATTTTACAGCATTCTTTAATAACTTAGATTTCTAATGTATTTTATGACATCAACAACGATAATTTACAAATGAGGAAAATGTTTTTTTGAGGAGTCCTCACGTCGTTCAAAATGGCTTAAACAGCTCCTCACAGCATCCTCCTCTAGTACTCGTTCTTTTCTGTCTTATTTGTCATCTTAATCTTCAATTTGTCAAAATCGATAGAAACAACTTATTCGCTCACCACTCGACATTCAACTTGCTCGCTTTTGGCCACTCGTGCCGCTTACCACTCGACGCTCACCCTGCTCGACACTCGATGCTCGCCCTGGCCTCTCTTAGTTAACCTTGCTCGTCACCAAATCTATTGGGTTAGTCTAGTCATCGGTCACCTTTTCAGGGAGTACAAAAAATGAAATAAAAAAAAATTATCTATTGGTCTCGGATTAATCTTGGAATCGGACCGAACCCATTGGGTCGATCCGGTCTTTGGTCCCAAACTCAATAGGGTCGGTCATCAGTCCCAAAAATTGAGGACCAACACTGTACGGGTTGATCCTAGGGTTAGGGGTGGACCGGCCCAACTCGGACCATACTCACCCCTAGCATTGTTTATTATCTAAGAGATGTTAGATTTAGGTTATTACATATAGATATTACGGAGAAATTGATTATGGATTTTTTCAAACTATCATGCATTAGTTTCACGGTGTTTAATGACTTGGTCCACTTATAATATTTTTTGGTATTTAAATTCTTACTTATAAATAAATAAAAAGACTTCGCAAGACCTCCCTATTTGTTGGGCACGAAACTGATCGGTGATTTGTGAACACATGAATTTCCCTCCGGCGGGTCTTAGTCGAAAGTTTTGCCCGGTCCTTTGTTTCAGTCGCGTCTTTCTTACTGACTCGCTATTATTGGTGTACTAAATGCGCGGAACTTGACCGAGTCAAGGTATAGAACTCAAGAAGCAAGTTCCTCCGTTTTTTTTTCCTCATTTGACCATCCTTGCCAATTGAGTTTTAGTCTCCAGGAAAGGAAAGGGGGTCAATTAAAATAAACAGTTTTCAGGTTTAATTGAAATCCCGAGAGCTAATTAGGCCTTAATAAATAATCAATCACACATATAATCTAGTTATTAGTAATGTAATCGAGCTATTAACACTATATTTAGGGGGAAAAAAAAGCATTCTGTTTCGAGTCCCTACAAACATGTGTGAGGGGATTCAATGTGCAAGTTAGGTCAGATTTTTTGCATGACTAAAGTTTAAAATGCCTTGTCTTGACATATACTTAGCGCTTATAAATTATGTTAGAAAAACACCATATTGGAAAATTGATATGGAGTAGAGTAGTTAATATATTATACTTGATCCATTACAGCTTTTGAGTGAAGTTGATTCCAACTGAATATATTAATGTGCTCAAACTTGAACTTCCTTTTGCTTGTGGAATGCTGAACAAACAAACAAACAAACAAATATAATTATTAATTAATTAATTAATCAATTAATTAATTAGTCTTCCGATTGTTGAACAGGAAATGTAGACGTCAGCAGGTTCAAGTCAAGTTGGAGTGCAAGGAAAGAAAGAATCTGGAAGGTGGACAAAATTACAGATAGAAACATTGGCTGTTCGAGTGAAATAAGAGGAAAAAAATAAAAACAAAAGTTGGTTGTGTAAGTACTAAGTACCATGAACTGTCTAGTGTGTTTGTTTGGAAATTTCCCATGCCGTTAGTCGAGAATTTTTATGCGGATGATCTTGTCTATCAATGTTGTCGGGCAATAATTTTCTCTTAGGACACATATACAATCATAATACATTAATTTTGTGATAACTTCCTCTTAAAAATAGACGAGATAATCTCTCTTAATATTGAAATCATAATTGACGAATGTTGGACGTACTCTTTTTTTTTTTTTTTTTTTGGTCTTTGGAGGAACCGCTCGGGCCGACAGCCGTCCCGTAAACCCCCAGGCGACGCTAGCAGGGAAACCACCACCCCAACGTCATGCTTAAGTCACTATATAGTAGCTAGACTGCCTCCCCGCTTCGCAGGGGATTCGAACCTTGGCCTCCACCGGGGAGGTCCAAGGCCCTACCATCTATGCCACCTTGGTCGGTGGTTTAGACGTACTCTTTTATATATGATTGGTTGCTCAATTGTACAATCTAGACCTCATCAGCTTTCAATCTCAATAAATAGATTTTCACCCTTGATTACCTTAGCAAGTTGTTGTCAAAGGGATCATAATTAATACAATTTTCCAAAAAATATTACGGCTTAATTAATTAAAGCAATTGATTTCAATTTTTACCTTCGCATCTTGAAGCTTTATGGCTCGTTCACATGTCACAAGAGTATTTTGGTTTTGTCCAAATATTTGCTAGCATCGTTTATCATCCTAGTTGTTTATTCATATGAGATGTTAGATTCAGATTATTATATGTAGATTTTACCGAGAAATTGATTGTGGATTTTTTTAAACTACTATACATTAGAAGGATGGTTGATGAATGATATGTTTCGTGATGCTTGATGACATGCTCCACTTACAATATTTTTTGGAATACAAATTCTTACTTATAAACAAATAAATAGACTTCGCAAGTCCACGCTCTCTTGTGCATGAAACTCATCAGTGATTGGATATCACCAACTTCTTGTTATTACGTCATTGTCCTCGCAATTCTTATGAGATAATGACCAAAAAACAATGTCTATCGACCAGCCACATGAACACATGAATTTCCCTCCTCATCTTGTCTTAATCGAAAGTTGGCTTGGCTTGGCGTTTTCCCGTCCTTTGATGTCAATCGCGTCTTCCGCACCGATGCACTATTATTGGTGAAGTGAATGCATGGAACTTTACCTAGTCGAGGAAGAACTCACGACGCAAGTTCTTCTCTTTTTCCCTCGTTTGACAGTCCTTGCGATCTGCATTGAGTCCAGACCACGCTTTCTTTTTCTTTTTCTTCATTAAACTAGAGCTTTCTTATTTTCCACGGAAAGAGAAGGGTTTGGTCAAATAAATAAACAATTGTCAGGTTTAATTGAGAATTCCCATGACCTAAGCAAGCCTTAATAAATGAACAATCATTCATGTAATCTAGTGATTAGTAATGTAATCGATCTATTAACACAATATTTAGAAGAAGAAAAAACAATTCTGTTTCGAGTCCCTAACAAACATGTGTGAGGGGATTAAATGCATGAGTTAGGTCAGATTTTTTTCATGATCAAAGTTTAACTTGCCTCGTCTCAAGCAGTTGTAGTATAAAAAAGTTTAATTAGCTTAGAGAAGCCTCTCAAATCAAGTATCACTAAGTTCGAGCATAGTTTGTTCCATACTTTGGCAGCTTAAACTTGAGCCTCTCATAGTCATCGGTTTGTCTCAATGTTCAATTATAATCTATTTGAATTAGAAATTTCATGTTTTAGTGCCTTTTCAAGGTTTTTGCTCTCGGGCTGCATTCAGCCCAAAGCTATAAGGGCTATTCACACCAGGCCCTCCTCTTTCTAAGCAGTGTCTGATATTAATATGTGGGTGCTTTATTTTTATGACATCATCGATTATGTTTGTTTTTCCCCCAATAATTAACAAGTTAAATAGAGAACAGAAAAGGAAAAAAAAATTGTAAGATGTCTGAGAATGGTTTGAAATCCTCTCAGCTACGTTGGTGTTGAGCAAAATGTCTTCCGGTTAGTGTAAGCCCAACTCAATAAAGAACAAACTCAGCCCAAAACCAAATCAAACTAAGCCCAAGCTCACTTAAGACTGTTCAAGCCCAAAGTTCATTAAACCTAATGAAGCCCATCTTGAAGGACGACTGTACTAAGCCAATTATGGATTAAGAAATATAAAGCCCATCCTCTCTCTCTCTCTCTCTCTCTCTCTCTCTCTCTCTCTCTCTCTCTCTCTCTCTCTATATATATATATATATTGACCAAACACTCGCAAATCTAAGATGACATCTACGAACGACCATGATTCAGCTAGAACCGTTCATATACTACCCCGCAACCACCATTGACCGCCTCCGGAATACCGCCGTGTCCATTCACGGACCTTCCAAGATAAGGCCCCCTGATATTGCAGAACGTTCTTTAGTATATTAAGAACCACCAAGGCCGATCCAAGCACCTGAAAATACGTTAATAGAGATCCGACAATATGCATATCCGTGACTCTTGCTCATTTTGCTCGCCAATAATCACCCTTGCGAAACTGTCATCAGTAACTGGATCGGAAGCTTTGGTTGTCGTTGAGGATCAGAGTCACGGCCAACGAAAGGATGTGACTTTCAGCAATGAACCCGAGCAGAGCAGAGCGGAGCACGTTGTGCACCCTCTCGAAACTACAGCTGACGGTGACAAGCAATGATCAGCCGAGTTCAAGATAGATGGAAGACGTCGGGAACTGGTTTTGAGGAGGATTTCTCACGTGCTCTGAGACAAGGTCCCTCTCGATTCTGTATTGGCCAGCGAGTGGAGGTGTGTTGATGGGGGATGGTGAACGGCGTACGGTGGTGTCGTTCGGTGGCTGACCCGGGAGAGCCAACTTCTGGAGGGGATTTCTTCTGGATTTTCTCTCCGTAAAAAAAATGGCGTAAACCTCGACCAATAAAAGAGGGATTGTTTCTTCTTTTACACGTGCCGCTACCCGTCCAAAATGGGTAGAAGAATACATTTTATTTTTTTCTTTAGGATTTTGTGCGGTTACATCAAGTGGCACGGAGTGTGAGTTTAAGTAATTCTAATCTTATGTGCCAAATTTTTACTCTAAATGAGTGATTGGTTCCATAGGTTGAGATTTCTTTAATCAGATTGAAAACTTCTAAATTTGCAGTCTTTAAATCAAATGTATAAGAAAAACAGATTAGAAACGGTTGAAGGTTTGACAAAAAATTCAACCGGTTGGCCATTTTTACGAAAATTCGAAACTTAAAGGCCTAATTCTACACACCTATCTAAATTGTATAAATTGACATCTATATACAATTTTTTATGTCTTTTTTTTTTTGCAATTTTTTACTTAGAGTTGACTTTTTGGGTTTGACTAGCCCAAAATATCCACCAAACCCAAAAAATCAACTCTTGGTTTATTGAAAAATTGACGCCTAATTACTGATGAAATGCAATACTCCTAATTTCTACACGCAATTGAGATGCTACGGACATTACACCGATTTTTTTTTTTTTTTTAAGAAACGAGACTCACCACAATTGGAGATCTTGAACCAATGAATTTTCTTACTTAAACCTTCAGGAAAGTTCAAATGTCAACAATCTGCTAAAGTTTTAAATTTGGTAGTGGTACGACATGATTGGTTTTTATAAGAAACTATAGAAGAATGCACCCCACATGAGCGAAAGGATAATGATGATACTGTATCACCCAATTATAGTGAGGGATATAATGCTGATAATAACTTATTTATTATGCATTTTCTTTTGGTGCTACTTGTGTGCACTTTTTTTTTTTCAAATTATATGAAGATGTACATGTACTTAATTTGGTATAATTTTAATGATTTTTCATCAACTTTCTCAATTAATTTTTCTTGTTATATTTTAACAAAAATTAGTTCTATTGAAGTTTTTTTCTTTTTAAAAATCGGACCAAGGCCAACCATGAACAAGACCCGACACATGGGCCGACAAAATAATGTGCCGATTCTGGCATGCTCAGGCCATGCATGTTTAAGCAAGGCCCGGTGCCCAGCCTCAGTTAAATCGTTGGCGTCAATTAAGAGAGTCCAAAAAATGAAAAAAAAACAAAAAAGTAAGGTTAGTCAAAAGAAGACAAAAGCCGCAATATACGCTAGACGGATAGCAAATTGTTCACACATTAATGGGACAAACTTTTGGTGATGTTTAACAGATCCACTCAAGCCAATGCAATCCTAAATTTTTAGTGGTGTATAATAAACTATTTGCACATTAAGTGTTTACTTAGAGTTTATTTTGATTGTTGTTGACCAATTAAAATAACGACAACTAATTCAATTTTAAATCTACTGGACAACAACCAATTCATTTTTTTTTAATTTTAGTCAATTTAGTCATAAACATTTTGACAATTTATCAATATAGTCCTCTAGTCAAAATGTAGCATGACAAACGCTAATGTGAATGATTTTTGCAATGTTTTTTTGAAGTAAATGGTAAAATTTAGATTAATACGTTGCAAAGTAGACCCTCCCTTCGTTGAATTTGGTCCAACACAAATCTAAGACCAAATTGCTTATGACTTTACGTGTCGAATGTCATCTTCTTGGAGTTTTGAGGCAATGAAAAAGCCATCGAAATGGTTGGAGATCACATTGCTTACAAACAAAACCAAGTAATCTGAGACTTGCGCCTGCACCTATTGCTTTGATTCGGACGAGACTGTAGTTGTGGACAGAATGAGTGTAGAAATACCAAGAAACGTGGAAGCGGATAGACAAAAATGCGAAACAGTTTTAAATCATGTTGAACTGGGATTTCAACGTAATTCCAGGGCGGACACCAGCCTTAAAAGTTCTCCCTTTACGAAGTAGCTTGGATCTGGCGTGGTTATTTTTAAGATACGCGAGCATATCTTCAAAGATCCCTTTTCTATAATAGAAAATTTTAATTCTACTACAATAAACCTCACATCTTCAAAGATTTGATTACTAATGACGAGTTTAAACTTTCCACAAGAAGTAGATATGAGAGTTTCCGGCCCACTTCAATAATATTTTGCAAAAGGCCAATCCCCACAACTTGAGAATACAATTTAATTGATCATTCGATCTGCAAATTTATCTGTTAATATCACACAGACCGGAGTATATTGCTGATCCTCAACGTGTTCATGTCCCGTATATTGTTTCTTCTTGAAGTGGCTTTACCTTTTCTCAAGTTTGAGAAGTCAAAGGACCTCAAATCTCTAATTTCTCCAGAAATTTCAACTGAAACTTTGTATTTCAAAACCACGAATTATCTAAGTGCTCATGCTATACATATTGGAATCTCAAGAAGAATTTCAGTTAGTCACCTGGAAGATATTTTCAGCTTCAGTTTAGACATCATTCTCTTGCACAAGAAACTCCGCTAGCTCTTGTGGCCGTCCGTACCACATCTGAATGACCGAAATGTGGTTGGACGCAAGCAAGCTAAAAGCATGATCAATGAAAACTGCCTCTCTGTTATTACCTTCGATTATGACAACATTTAGGTATCATAAAATTTTGAACTTGTATTCTCATTGATTCATTCCAATATGTTGCCAAAGAACTCCACTAAAAAGTCACGTATTAAATTCACTTAAAATGAAAAGATACATAGGAAAACTGGTCCACAAGAGTCTTCTGCCCAGATTTTTAGCTAAACAATTTATCTTTGTTGATTGTAATATCCAGGGCAAAATCATTACAGAGACCAGGTTTTGCGTCAGAAGTTCGATATGCCAAAAACAAGAAGTAGATGAACTAACAAGGAAGAAAAATAAAAGTGCAGCATATGGCAGGAGGAAATGTTTAATTAGGGTCAATGTGGAAAATAGAAACCATGTAAATGTCAGTAGCACTAGCAGGCACTATGCCATAGGAAATAGGTGTAACCCCTTTCTATCAAAATCTGCTCAAATCCCAAGCCAGATGTGTCTTTTCTTTGCATACCTCACGACCACCTTTAAGTCTTCCCACACCATATGCTTATGGACAATGATTTTGCTTCAGACCGATTGACTTAGTGATAAAAGTGCAGAGAGTCATCAATTACCATCCCAGCCAGGGAGACTTTAATACAAATCTCTTTCATGAGCTGCTTCTGCCTTTTGGCGATCTCCAATCTGTCTCTGCCTTTGTTCCCAGCCTAGTCTCCTCTGTCCGGTGAGTTCCAAGCAACACCAGTGAGCCTCTTCGCAATGTTCCAGCTCCAACGAGGCCCCAATGCGCTGTTATGGGCGAAGCTCTCCATAGGCCATCTCAGCACCTTGAGCGAGTTCACAGTCCCAGCCAATCTCGTGCAGCCAGTCCAGACGCAAAATCAACCCCCCGGGTGCAAGGATTCGCAAGTTCAGCAATTTCCTACAGTGCTTGCACGTCTGCAAGAGAAAACATCCGTGAACTCTCTCTCCCCGTAGCTTCATCGCCTCACATCACTCACCACTTCCCGACCCAGGTTTGGAAGAATTCCAAAAGATTCGATCCTTTCGTATTAATTGCTAAGTGGAGTGCAGGGCTGAAGACAATACCCACAGAAGAAAAGTCAAAGAAGAAGTCCAGCAGTGCACAAAAACAGTTAGGATATGGTAGGTTTTCAAAGGAATAAGATCTAGGCAAGTGGCAGCAATGTTGAGGAACAGCCGAGAATTGCACTACAGGTTTGTACGAGCACGAAATGATAAGAATATAAGGTAAGCCTTAATTTTAACATCTGAATTATCGGTTTGCGAGGTAAGTAACCAGTTATAGACAATTTCAAGCTTGTAACCCTTGACTTGGACCTAATGTGGTCAACGGCTGGCTTGAGTTTAAATTTAAAGCAAATGAAACTGTCTCAAACGAACGCAAATAGCGAAAATAGCGAGAGATTAGAGAGAGTTCTGAACAAGAATCGTCATGATGCCTTAGGATTAGCAATATTCAGGAGGAAATACACACATATATACCAGTACACCGAGCAACACCCAATCATGATCATTGCAAGGAGCAATTCCTTAACGAGCTTTGTTTGAGGTCACTCATACCTTTTATAAGAATTTTTTATCTGGCTTTCACACGGATCAAACCGCACATTGGAAGTGGTAGAGGCATGACTCATTGTTGGCTTTACAAATTTATTGCTGAGGACTTTGTTTGAGGAAATTATATAAAAAGAAAAATCATAAACCTATTGCAATAGACTTTTTTTTTTGTCAAATAAGTTCTAAACGTTTTGCATATATATTAATTCAGTCCATCCGGCCTCATTATTCCCCACCATTAATCTAACTTTTCACTAGGATGATAAACATATAATGCAAAACCTGTAACAAAGTCATGGACGATTGAAAAATTGAAAGTGAGGACTTTATACTCTAGCAAAAGCATTTAGGAAGCTAAAATTAAAAGAATTTAATGTATGATATACATACCTTACTATATTGATAAAAGTTATAAAAGTAAGGACTGGATAGGAGTGTTAGGAGCACGAAAGTAAGAGAAGAAGACACAAATTTCCGATACCTTAACCTAGGAGGGAGCTAAAATCCGAGTCCATTGACATATGTAGTTAAATCCACCTTTAGTAAAAAGTTCAAGGTAATGAATTGTGGATCTATTAGGATATCTTAGTTACTTCACATCATATCAATTTTCCGATATGGAACTTTTCTAAAACAATTCGTGTGCATCTCATCAAGAAATGAAGAATGAAATGCTCATTGTCGTTAATGAATTTGCGGGACAAACTAATATATATGGACAATCCATGTCTTTCGTTATCAAGAGCCCACTCTGCACAATAAATGGAGAGACAAGACTTACAAGGGTACAAAATCTAGGTAACACATTGATTTATGCTAGCTCCTGATATAGACGCAGGGCCCGACGTTTTA
This sequence comes from Eucalyptus grandis, assembly GCF_016545825.1. NCBI lineage: Eukaryota > Viridiplantae > Streptophyta > Magnoliopsida > Myrtales > Myrtaceae > Eucalyptus > Eucalyptus grandis. Next base: position 10,944,985 of record NC_052619.1, on the reverse strand, counting down.
TTAGCGGGTTCAAGCCTACATGTAAAGAAAGCCCAATGAGTTGCAAGCCCAAAAAGTGTTTTGAGCCCATATGATAAGTCATATGGAGAAATAAGGTTTCTCACTATTTTTAAAAAGTAGTAGTTGCAAAAAGACGTAGTAACAAGAGAAAAAGAGAAAGCATAAAATATGGGGTTTGGGCAAAATCTTATTTACATCAAGCTAGCATTGATTTGTGGTCTGATTGAGCTGAAATTTTGTCAGCATGTTCGTGGCACAATCTTCTCAAATCTAAACGGTTTGATTTTTGTTTGAAGCTCTTTACATCAGGTTTTTCGTGGATTGATCAAAACTTGTGTTTTTTATCAGATTTATCATTGATCTATTGTGAAATTCATGTGTATTGCCAAGAATTATATTTTTGAGGTCTTTGCTGCTATGTACCTCTAGTATTTGCTAGAGAAGAATATTGTTCACTCAATTTTGTTGATAGTGAAAATTTTCGGGTAGACTCTGGTCCCGTGATTTTTTATCTCCTCACATCGAGGAAGTTTTTCCCGTAAAAAAATCATTTTGTGTTCGCATGCTTGGTATTTATTTTACTCTACTATATCGATTCCTATTAGGTTTACCCAAAAGGAGAGATTATTTTATTCCGCTGCGTTAATTCGATATTGTTCGAATTGTTACTGTTCTCCCATCAGAGTGGTATCAGAGCATCTAGTTATTAGTTGATTTTTCTACCTTGTGTTAAACAATGGAAACGAATATGAGTAGAATTGTTACACTGAATGGTTCGAATTATCATATTTGAAAAGGGAATATGGAAGACATTTTATATGTGAAAGATTTTTATTTGCCCGTATTTGCCGAGGAGAAACCGAAGAATAAAACTAATGCTAAATGGTCTCTACTTTATCGTCAAGTGTGTAGTTATATTAGGCAGTGGGTGGATGATAATGTTTTAAACCATATTATTGAGAAAATACATGCAGGCAGTTTATGAGATAAGCTCGAACAGTTATATGCTCAAAAGACTGGGAATAATAAATTGTTTTTGATAAAACAGATGATGGCTCTGAGATATCAAGATGGTACTCGTTTGACTAATCATTTAAATTCTTTTCAAGGAATTATAAATAAGTTGGCTGCGATGAGAATCAAGTTTGATTATGAGATACAAGCACTATGGATGCTTGGTACTTTGCCGGACTCATGGGAGACGTTCCAAACATCTTTGTTTAATTCTGCCCCGGATGGTACGATTACCATGGATTTGGTCAAGAGTAGTATTTTGAATGAAGAGATGAGAAGGAAGATACAATGATCGTCCTCTTCACATTATGATGCCCTGGTTGTTGAGAAAATGGGAAGAAGTGAGTCTCAAGATTCAAGAATTAGAGATAAAAGTCGAAATAAAAGCAGAGGTAAATATAATAAATTTTCTAATGTTGAGTGCCATTATTGTTATCAGAATGGACATATTCAGAGGTTTTGTCGCTAGTTAAAAAGGGAGAAACAAAAGGAGAAAGGTAAAAAAAAAAAAGTGATAATGATAGTGATGACAATCATGTTGCTGCACTTAAAGAAGACTTTCTCATCATTTTTTATGATGATGTGGTGAATTTTGTATCTCATGAGACTAGTTGGGTAATTGATAGTGGTGCATTTATTCATGCTACGTCTCGTAGGGATTTCTTTACATCATATATGTCAAGTGACTTTGGATCTGTGAAGATGGAAAACAATGGGCTAGCTTAAGTTGTAGGCATTGGTAATGTGTGCCTAGAAACCAGCAATGGCACAAGATTAGTATTGAATAATGTTAAACATATACCCGATATCCGCTTGAATTTGATTTCTACAAGCAAGTTGGATGATCAGGGGTATTGCAGCACCTTCAGTAATGGTCAATGGAAGCTCACCAAAGGTTCTCTTGTTGTGGCTAGAGGTGAAAAATATTCTTTGTTGTACATTATGCAGGCAAAGTTGTCCACAAACAAAATTAATGCAGTAGACAGCGAAGATGCAGCTGAGTTATGGCATAAGAAGCTCAGTCACATCAGTGAGAAGGGTTTGTCAATATTGGCCAAGAAGAAGCTCCTTTCAGGATTGAAAAATTCGGCACTAAAGAAGTGTGTTCACTGTTTAGCAGGAAAACATAATAGAGTTGCATTTAAAAGCTCTCCTCCTTCAAGAAAGTCAGGTATACTAGATTTAGTGCATTCTGATGTTTGCGGTCCTATAAAAACAAAATCACTTGGTGGCTGTCTTTTTTCTGTTACCTTCATAGATGATTTTTCAAGGAAAATTTGGATTCATACCTTGAAAACTAAAGATCAAGTATTATATGCTTTTAAGCAATTTCAGGCTTCAATTGAGAGACAGATTGGAAAGAAATTGAAATGCATGAGAATTGATAACAGGGGAGAGTATAATGGACCTTTTGATGAATATAAAAGACAACAAGGTATTCGACATCAAAAGACACCTCCCAAGACACCTTAGTTAAATGGCTTAGCTGAGAGAATGAACAGAACACTGGTTGAAAGGGTAAGATGCTTACTTTCACAGTCAAAGTTACCTGGATCCTTTTGGAGTGAGGCTTTAAGTACAGTTGTGCATGTACTAAATCTTACTCCATACGTTCCTTTAGAATTTGATGTTCCTAATAGAGTTTGGACAAGCAAGACGTTTCTTATGATTATTTGTGTGTCTTTGGGTGCAAATAATTTGTGCATATTCCCAAAGATGAGAGGTTTAAACTTGATGCAAAAACACGACAGTGCATATTTATTGGTTATGAACTGGATATGCTTGGCTACAAGTTTTATGATCCGTTTGAAAAGAAAATTGTAAGAAGCGGAGACGTTGTGTTTATGGAATATCAAACAATAGAAGATATTGAGAAAGTAGAGATGATTCAGCACCATAGGTTAATGATAATTTGGTTGATTTGGATCCAATTCCTCTTAGAAATATTCTTACACAAGTTGATGAAGAGCAGTAGGAAGTCAATGTTCCAAATAACGCACATGTTCCTGAACATGTTGAAACGGATAATACTATTCCTAAACCATAAGCTCAATTAGATGTTCCACTGGATGTTCCAGTCCGGAGATCCGTTAGAGACCGACGACCTTCCACCAGGTATTCTAAAGATGAGTATGTATTATTGACTGATGTAGGTGAACCAGAGTGCTATGCAGAAGCAATAGAAGATGAGTACAAAAGCAATTGGTTTGATGCTATGCGAGATGAGATGCAGTCACCTTATGATAATCATACTTTTGAGTTGGTGAAGTTATCTAAAGGTAAAAGAGTTTTAAAGAACAAGTGTGTATATAAGTTAAAGCAAGATGAACATACTTCACAACCACAGTACAAAACTAGATTGGTTGTTAAGAGATTCGGTTAGAGAAAGGGTATTGATTTTGATAATATATTTTCTCCGGTAGTGAAAATGTCTTCTATCCATGTGGTACTAGGCTTGGCAGCTACCCTAGATTTGGAAATTGAGCAAATGGATGTCAAAACAGCTTTCCTACATGGTGACTTGAAGGAAGAGATATATATGGAACAAGCTGAGGGTTCTAAAGTGAAAATGAAAGATAATTATGTGTGCAAATTGAAGAAAAGTCTCTATAGCCTAAACAAGTACTGAGGCAGTGGTACAAAAAGTTTGTATCAGTTATAACAAAATGGGGATATAAGTAGACTTTCTCGGATAACTGTGTATTTGTCCAAATTTTTTTTAATGATGACTTTATTATTCTCCTGCTTTAGTTGATGATATGTTGATTGTTGGCAGGAATGCTTCAAGAATTGAGTTATTGAAGAAACAATTGAGCAAGTCTTTTACCATGAAAGATTTGGGCTCGGCGAAGCAGATTCTTGGCATTAGAATTACCCAAGACAGAGATATTAAGAAGTTATTTTTGTCACAAGAGAAATATATCAAGAAGATCCTTCATAAATTTTACATGGACAAGGCTAAAGTGATTAGTACTCCTCTTACTGCCTACTTTAAGTTAAATATGAAGCAAAGTCCTACGACTAATAAAGAGAAGAAAGATATGAAAAGTATTCCATATATCTCAGCTGTAGGAAGCTTAATGTATGCGATGGTATGTACACGCCCAGCCTTGGCGCATGCAGTTGGCGTTGTTAGTCACTATTTGTCAAATCTAGGCAAAGAGCAATGGAATGCAGTGAAGTGAATTATAAGGTATCTTCGAGGAACTTCAAATTTGTAACTCAATTTTGGGACCGGAAAACTTGAGTTAGTTGGATACACAGATTCCGACTTGGCAGAAGATATTGATACTCGTAAATCTACTTCTGGTTATTTGATTTCTTTTGCGAGTGGAGCTGTGTTATGGAAGTCAAGATTGCAAAAGTGTATTGCATTTTCTACAACCGAAGCTGAATTTATTGCAACGACTGAAACTAGTAAAGATATGCTATGGATGAAGAAGTTCTTAGAAGAACTTGGGTTCAAGTAAAAGAGGTATGTGCTATTTTGTGATAATCAAAGCGTAATTTATCTTGGTAAGAATTCATCTTTTCATTCTAAATCGAAACATATTGATGTTGGATATAATTAGATAAGGGATGTTCTAGATGTAAAGTTGTTGGAACTTGAGAAAATGCATATGGATCATAATGGCTCTGATATGATGACGAAGACTCTACCAAGAGAGAAGCTTGAACATTGCCAATTGATAGCATGGATGGTAAATCCCTCCACATTATCATGAGGGCAAGATTTGTTATTTGTGTTCACTCCTATGCAGAGGAAGCCTAATGAGTTACAAGCTCAAAAAGGGCTTGAGCCCATATGATAAGTCATATGGAGAAATAGGGTTTCTCACTATCTTCAAAAAGTTGTGGCCGCTAAAAGATGTAGTAACAAGAGAAAAAGAGAAAGCAAAAATCTGGGGTTGGGGCAAAGTTTGATTTACATCAAGCTAGCATCGGAGGTTGATTCGTTGTCCAATTGAGCTGAAATTTTGTCAACAAGTTTGTGGCGCAATCTTCTCGAATTTGAATGGTTTGATTTTCGTTTGAACCTCCCTCCATTAGGTTTTTTGTGGATTGATCAAAACCTGCGTTTTTAATCAAATTTATCATTGATCTTTTGTGAAATTCATGTGTATTATCAAGAATTATGTTCTTAAGGTCTTTGCTGCTATGTACCTCTAATATTTGCTAGAGAGGAACATTGTTCACCAAATTTTGTTGATAATGAAGATTTTCGGGTGGACTCCGGTCCCGTGGTTTTTGATCTCCTCACATCGACGAGGTTTTCCACGTAAAAAAAAAAATCATTTTGTGTTCGCGTGCTTGGTATTTATTTTACTCTACTATATCGATTCATATTAGGTTTATACAAGATGGGAGATTATTTTATTTCGTTGCGTTAATTCGATATTGTTCGAATTGTTACTGTTCTCCCATCACGCTCCTGGCGACTCCCAATCTCAATGTTTCTTGTGCTTTCCAATCTGTGGATAGCGTGGTCCACCCCGGATAATCAGGCAACCTTCCGGGGACATGCAACTTTGTGACACAAAAAATCTTTAAACATCGTAAGCGACCGAGACCCTCAATGTCACGCCCCAAACCTCGAGCATGTGCACATCCCTCGGTGGTCAATAAAATTATGCGACATCCCAGGACACGTCGCCGACTCATTCATTTTATTATGCATGCAGAAGCGAAACAAATCTCCTAACAACATTTAACTTGGGATAGAAAAGTAGGCAATCAATCACAACCAAACACTTCTTTATAAACACATAGGTTTATATACAATACTGGCCTGTCTACAAAATAGACCGGCTCAACAAAAATGGGAAACTATCCTAAGACCAACTAGACAGACAAGTTCGCCAATCCTTCGGTCTTCACCTCCCTTTTTACTCCATGACTTTGGGTCCTCCACGACCGCCATCTAAGGACCTGAAAATGTTGAGCTCACAACAGGGTGAGACATTGTCTCAGCAAGTTCACCCCTAAACTCCTATTAGGAAGAAAATACGCCTTAAGGCACTCTAGCCACACAATTAGGACAAAGGACTTACCTTGCCTCAGTCCCATCCTGCACGTCAGTACAATTCATAATTCAACCAATCAAATTAGTCCCAACGATTCAATTCAATCATACTATCTATCTTTCCACTCCAATCCATGCTATCTATCCATTCATACTATCTATCATCCATACCGTCTATCAATTCATTCGTCAATATGACATATGCTCTCCAAAGCTACAATATAATTAGACGGTAGCTCACCAAAGTTGTATAGATAGATAGGTAGCTCGCTAAAGCTGTAATATATATGTATATTATAATTGCTCACCAAAGCTAATACATATATATATAATTGCTCGCCAAAGCTGATTAATGCTCGCCTAAGCTGCTAGGGAACTTTACAAATCCCTATCAATGTCAACACCCGACACCAGTCATTTTCCAATGAAGACACCCATACATCTCAATTATCAACCAATTTCACAATTTAAGCAATCAATAGCATAAACTAACAACACCACTGCGGTCAGTATGGAATTCTAACAAACGGCTCTCCCGGTATAATTTTCGGAAAATATTAATTAATTAATAATTAAGTAAATTCCGAAAATTAATTAAATTTAAATAATAAATAGTATAATTTAAATAATATTTATAATATTTAATAGGGAAAAGCCACGAAAAACCCTGAACTTTGCCCAGTGACACATTTTACCCCAAACTTTTTTTTGTGACGTGAAAAACCCAAACTTTCAAACCGTGACACATTTACCCCATCGAGGGCATTTTTGTCTTTTTATTCTGTTTTTCCTTTTTTTTTTTCTTTTTTTCTTCTTCTTCCCTCCGCCATGGCCGGCGGAGGGAAGCCGGCGTCGGCGACCTCGCCCGGCGTCGGGCGAGGGCGTGGACACCCTCGCCCGACGCAGCGGCGTGACACCCTCGCCCGACGCAGCGGGCGGCCCTCGCCGGCGACGGGCGGGACGGCCCTCGCGGATCTAGCGAGGGCAGAGACACCCTCGCCCGACGCAGGCGAGGGCGGCCCTCGCCGGCGACGGCGAGGACGGCCCTCGCGGATCTAGCGAGGGCGAGACACCTCGCCCGACGCAGCGAGGGCGGCCTCGCCGGCGTCGGCGAGGACCCTGCCGGTCTGGCGAGGGCACCCTCGCCCGACGCAGCGAGGGCGGCCCTCGCCCGAGGCCGGCGAGGGCCGCCCTAGCCCGAGGCCGGCGAGGGTGACCTCGCCCGATGCCGGCGAGGGCAGCCTCGCCGGATGCCGGCTTCCCTTCGGCCGGCCCGGTGGAGGGGAGAGAAAAAAAAATTTTAAAGTAAAAAAAATTTAAAAAATTTTTAAAAATGAAAAGACCAAAATGCCCTCTAATTTTGGGGTAAATGTGTCACGTAACGAAAGTTCGGGGTTTTTCACGTCACAAAAAGAGTTTGGGGTAAATGTGTCACGGTGGCAAAGTTCGGGGTTTTTCACGTCACAAAAAAAGTTTGGGGTAAATGTGTCACTTTGGGCAAAGTTCGGGGTTTTCGTGGCTTTTTCCCTATTTAATAACATTTAATTTTAAATAAATAATTTAGTAAATAAAATAATTAATTAAAGTCTAAACATGATTAATATTAATCTAATTACACAATTAGATTAATTAACCCAACCCTTAATCTAATCATTCATCTAATTAAATCAACATTTAAATAATCTAATCTATCTATCTAATCATACTTAAACTAATCTAAACACCCCTTAAGCATAATTAACTCCATAAGCGGAGATTAGAGAGTAAACTCACCGATTTAGCATTTCGATGAGTCCACAGCAACGGCGACGCCAAGGCGGGCGATAAACCTCAAAGCGACAACACTAACCAAGGCCAAGAAGGCACCTAAAATGGGCCTCGAAGACTGAAAACCCTTGCTATCTTCGGTTTCTGTTCTTGAGCCGAGCAGTTGGAACCGGCGGCGGTTTGGCGCGGAAATAGCGACTCCGGCGGCTTTCCGGCCGCTTGAGGGCGTATGACGGAGGCGACACACCGGGGCCTCAACCACAGCAATCCAAGGTGGTCCCGAAGCTAGAACAGCAGCCACAAATTTGTACTCCCTCTACAATTTTGAAAAACTGGCTACTGGAGGAGAAACAGAGCTAAACGGGCTTGGCCGGAGCTCTAGCGAGGGGTTGGCCAGCAATTTGCAACACTCGGGAGTCGAGGGGGACTTGTTGGCGGTTGGTATGGGTGGAGGTTGGGTTGAAATGAAAGAAAAATGGCTGAAACGGGCGAAACAGGCGAAATCGGGCAAGCTACTAGGTGGATCGACGGACCGGCAACCGGTGGCTTGCAGCAGCTGTACAAGACAGCCGGTGGCTCCATTCAAGGCATGGTTGGACTCTTTGGAACGATCTGGATGTGCTAGTCAGGGTGATGGGTGGATCATTGGCTAATTTGTCCGGAAAGACCACTTTTGACTCAAATCTTTGGCAAAAGGTTAGCTGGAGCAGAAACCGGTAGAAGAGAAAACAGAGGGGGAAACAGCGATCGATGGTGGCCTTGCGGGCATGCGACGGTGGAGGGGTTGGTGTGCTTGGTTTCCTCTGGTTCTCTTGAGCTCTCCAAGGACCACAACAATGGAGAAAGCCACCATTCAAGGAGAAAGAAGAGCTGTTGAAGCAAGGGGGTCCCCAAGGGCTTTTTAGCCTCCAACACTTGTCATCTCCTCCACTCTCTTGCCCCCACCATGACAGCCCATGACCTCAGCCATTCTCTCTCCTCAAATCTTCCTTAGCAAGCTTCCAATGGGTCCAAAATGTTCCTCCCCACATGGTGAAACACCTCAATCCACGAACGCATGCCCATCTCTCACTTGGTCAATTAATAGCAACGTCCCAGGACGCATCGCCAACCCTTTTCAATTTAGTACGCATGCGAAAGCAAACTAAAATCCTCAAACAATAAAACATTGTGATAGAAAAGTAGGCCATAATTTTCACAACATGAAAATACATAACCACACTTTTATACAAGGTAAACTATAGTATAATACAATACTATTCACAAGTCTGATCTACTATGTATTCAATCAAAACCCAAATTTTGTAAAATAGGATGGGATTTCAGTCCTCATTCGGGTCGTACTCAGGATCCTCCTCTGGATCATATTCTTTTTCAAAATCTTCCTCCTCCTCATGTTTCACATTAGGGTTCTCCTTCTTAGATTCCTACTCCTCAAGCTCCTCATCAGGGTCCTGAAATGGTTATACAATAACCATTAAGACCACGTCTCAGTAAGTTCTACCCCCTAACACTCGATTAGTAAACCAATACGCTAACCGGGCTACCTATGCACGCACGGGTTAGAGGACTTACCTTAGCTTCAGATTCCACCTGCATATTAGTATAGTTCAATAAGTACCCAAGCAATCACATTACAGATCGATATCTCAATCAATCGACCTAGTCGATTACATGTCAGTCGGACCATTTCTAGGTCATTTCACCCCACACTATATAACCTCCAATAGTATACTTAGTCACAGAGTTACATTAATGTTCTCGGGCGTCGTTTTCGCCAATGTGACGTATGTAGAAGACGCCGTTTTCGCCAGTGATATCCCTAATCACCGAATCACATATGTCCACAAATCACGTACATTCTTTTTCTCTAGCGCCGTTTTCGCCAACGTGATGTATATAATAGACAGTTACGTGCGTTCTTTAAGGCACCGTTTTCTCTAGTAATATCCTTAATCACTAAACCACGTATGTCCATAATGATGTATGTACTAGATCATTACGCACGTTCTTTAAGGCGCCGGTGATATCCTTAATCACCGAATCGTACATGATTGGTCTTAGCCAAGAGTATTCCCATTTCACTCTTACCCTTCTCTCTACTTTAGTCCATCAAAGCATTAATGGTGCTAAATAATTATACTCAGCCATCTACCAATTAATTATTCAAATTCAACTCAATATAGGATAAATTTCTCAAATTGCACAATCAATTTAATTCAACACAACGTAGAGCTCAAATAAATAAACAGACCACACCACGACAATCGGCATAAAATTTTGGTCGTCGGCTATCTTAACCTTATTTCCGAAAAATAAATAAATAATTAAATTAATTTCGAAAAGTAATAATTAAATACTAAAAATCCAATTTAGGCCCGTAATGCCTAATTGAAGCCCGAGATGGGTCATGGAAAATCCCGAGATGCATTCAATAAATAATATAGGCTATCTTCTAGCTAATTACACTAGTCAAACGCCTAACATGCATCATAATTAATTAATAATTACTAATCTACTCTAATCTAACCACCTAATCCTACTTCATTAACACTAATCAACCCTTAAGCATCATTAGCAAGCTAAGCAAGGATTAGTGAGCTAAACTCACCCGTTTAACAATTCGCTTGGATCGAAATGTCGGGAATGTTGCGGGGGACGTTAAACTTCAAAGTGGGCCTAATCTCCTAGGTTTGGAACCACCTCAAAACAGCCTCCAAAGGTGGCTGGAAACCCACAATTTTCTGGACTGAACTTGCTGAAAACAGAAGCCAAACAACTTGATTTCAAGCGGAGATTGATCGGGAAAGAGGAAATAGGCCAAACCGGACCTTGGCGGGGCTTTATTGGTGAAGAAACGGCAAAGGCAGCTCTGGTTGAGCTACTCTGGTCACGGCACAGCTGCTGGGATGGTGAGGAGGGGCGAGCAGGGCGCGGCGTGCACGGGTGGTGCACACATGGCGGCGAGTGGCGCGGTTCTGGTGGCTTCTTGGTGTGCAATGGTTGGATGGCGTGGTTGCTCCTTCCTCTGCTGGTTGCTGGTTGCACAAGCTGAGAGAGAGAAAGGATGGAGGTGGACGGTGGAGTAGAGAGAGAGGATGAGGGTGAACATAGAGTTGAGGAGGGGTGGGCCACCATGGCCATATTTTCCACCATTTTGTCTCCCCAACTTGTCCAAGAAGCCAACCTTCCTTGGCTGTCAAAAGGCCACCAATGCACTCTCCCACAACATCTCAAATGGTCCAAAATGCTAGGGGAAGGGGGAGTTACGAAATTGAGGGGTTTTAGATTCAATCGAACTTTTATTCATACTTGTTTCGTCATGAACCGGCCTCAATAAATTCAATTGACCCATCAATGATCATTTTAGCATTTTTCCTCACCCATAAGTCCATCACGCTTCTCAAATGTGCAACTAAAAATAATCACCGGCCTTTTCTGCGCAAAACGGTCCTAAACCAACTTTTTCCCAAAAAGTTTCGATTGTCAGAAAAATTTTCTGAGACTGAGTTGATACTCCTATAACTTATTGTGACATGACGGAATCTTCAATTTCTGAAATCAGACTCAAATTGGTGGTTAATTTCCATTCGACGCGTTTTTAGCATGACCTAGGCTACCGAGTAGTTTTCGGAACTTTTTAGGACAAATGACCTATGGTCGATTTTCATCGAGCCATTATGAACCCACTCGACTCACCGGCGACTCTTGATTGTCATGAAAATCTCGAGGGTTCAATTACGGACATATGGTACCAAAACGATAGTAAAATCAGATTAATGCCGATTGACGAGAATTTTTCCAATTTAGTAGAGTCACCCACGATCGGCCACACATCTCAGTCGAATAGACCTATCTCTGATCTCAAATCCATTTTTAACTGTGCCGTAATGGCCTCTAAAGATAAGCATGGTCGAGAAGCCGATTCTTGGTCGAATTCTCAAGTCGATTTGCTTTAAAGTCCTTAATAGCTTCCCTAGATAGTCTAGTTATCTCGAGAGTGATCAGCTCTGAGAACAGCCCTGTAGGCGCGTCAATGAAATGCCCGATTAATTCAGTAGAAAACAGGATTGAAAAAACTGGGATGTCACACATGGCATACGAATTTTATGCAATTTGGCCTTCAAAGTCTTCAATTCCTCTTCAATCCTCTTCAATTCAATTCAATTAAAGTCCCAAAAATTAATCTCATGTTTCCACACTTGAATCCACATTTTCCATGCCAATAAATCCATCTTGGATGCCAAAAGTGTGCTCAAGAATGGTCTTCCAACTTTCCCGATCCAATTCCGTCAATTCTTGATTTTTCGCCGAAAACTCGATTTGTAGAAAAATCTTCTGAAGATGAGTCTATGTTCCTAAAATGATTTGTGATATGACAGAACTTTCAATTTCTGAAATCGGGTTCAATTTCTTGGTTAATTTCACTATGGCGCAACTTTAGCGCGTCCTAATCTATCGGGTAGCTTTTAGGAACTTTTCATGCAATTGACCTATGGTCGATTGTTTTCGAACCACAAAGTTCATCTTCAACACATTGGCGACTCTCAGTTATCGTAGAAATCTTAAGATTTCAAATACAGACACAGGGTACCAAAACGACAGAGAAATCGGTCTAGTGCCGATCGATAAGATTTATGCAACTTAATCACATGCCTTGTCAAGTCGACCTATCTCCGGTCTCTCGATCGGTTTGTGCCGCAATGACCCTTGCAGATTAGTAAAATCAAGCAGTCGTTTCTTGGTCGAATTCTCAAGTCATTTGCGTTTAGATTCCTTAACGATTTCACCCGATAGACTAGTTATCTCGTAAGTAGCCAACTCAGAGAAGAGAACTATAGGCACAAACATGAAATGCCCGACTTATTCAATTGAAAACAGAACTGAAAAATCAGGATGTCACACTCAATGCCCCGTAGTTCTTGGCAACGGTGTAGCTGAAAAAGTTCGAGCTTTGCCAACTTTGATAGTTGAGGTAATCCATCTAATGACTTACAGCAGAAAATCCGTAGTGACACAAAGTTTGTATCTCCACAAGACTTCCCAATTCAGACAGATACAAAGTTTCTAGATTCTTCAAGCACGGTAGATCGTATTCTCTCGAGGGTTGGACAGACTTCTATGGACAATTTCTTCAACTTCTCCAAGTGTTCAAGCACCGGGAGATGTGCCATTGTGCATCTAGAAATGGAGAGACTTGACAAGTTCCTGAAGTTGGAAAACCGTTGTGGTGGCAGTATACCCGTGAGATGCAAGGTTGACAAATTAGATGGAAGCCGGTGGATGGATTCTATAATCTTCCAAGGGGACAAAATTTCCTCTAACTGGTGAGGAGCCTTGGGATTATACGTAGGAAAGGACAAGTTCAAGTGATCTAAAGTAACTAAGTTAGAGAGGTCTGGGATAATTTCACAATGATAAGCATCAAGGATAAGGCTTATCAAACTCGAAGGAAGCTGTGGCACTAGTCGAAGCTCCTTGCGGTCCTTCAACACAAGTTCTTTAAGGCAAGCGAGACAACGGATCGTGATAGGCAAACCAGAAATATGAGTATTAGAGACTTCCAAGACCCTCGCTGCGTTTGGTCGACCGGATAAAAATCAGGATAGGATATGCTTTATCCTATCCCTTGTTTAGTAGTTGTCTAGGATAGGATAAGGTCGAATATAGAAAGGATATAAACTGGATAAAAAAATCCGAGGGAGGGTAGGATAAGGTTGGATAGGATTTCTTTTATCCAAAACATAAAACCCTACACTTTTTTTCTTTCTCCGTCGTTCACCCACAGACGACTCCAACTCCTCTGTTTCCAAAGTATCAACGTCGAAGCCTTCTCCTCGATAGCTCTTCGATTCACATTGAAATTTTATGAAAGTGACGAATTTTCGAAGGTAAATAATCATGCGGTGGGATAAGGTTGGATGGAATTTCTTTTATCCAAAACATAAAACCCTACACTTTTTTTCTTTCTCTGTCGTTCACCCACAGATGACTCCAACTCCTCTGTTTCCAAAGAATCCATGTCGAAGCCTTCTCCTCGATAGCTCTCCGATTCACATCAAAATTTTACGAAAGTGACGAATTTTCGAAGGTAAATAATCATGCTCTCTCTCTCTCTCTCTCTCTCTCTCTCTCTCTCTCTCTCTCTCTCTCTCTCTCTCTCTCTCTCTCTCTCTCTCTCTCTCTCTCTCTCTCTCTCTCTCTCTCTCTCTCTCTCTCTCTCTCTCTCTCACGTTGACTTCTAAAGTAGCCATGAGGTTGGTTGTGGATTGTTTTCATGTTTCATCTATGTTTCGGCTTACGTAGGTTAGAATTCTCTCTCTCTCTCGTTGACTTCTAAAGTAGCCATAAGGTTGGTTGTGGATTGTTTTCATGTTTCATCTATGTTTCGGCTTACGTAGGTCAGAATTGTAGTTCTATTGGTTTTTTTGCTGGTTGATTGGAGATCGTGTTCTTGGAAGTGAAATTTTTATAGTCCATTCATTTTAGCATTTGGCGGGGCACAAGGTGGGCACGTCGATAGGGCGGGGCAGGGATGGTCTTTAGTTGGAGCTTTGATCAACAGTACGACTTGCCCGTGCATAAATTTTTTACATTATTTCCATGCAAAGGGCTTCTTTTCCAGAATTGTTATTATGCATTTGTGGCAAAGAGCTATGGTGGAGAGATTTTTTATTATATCCCTGCTTTGCGATGTAAAAGAGAGATTTTTTTTTTTTATAAGGTTTAAAGCTGCATATAGGCCCCAATTTACTGCTGTGATGTATGGGTGCCGTTATGCCCTGGCCATAGATTGGCGCTTCTTCCCTGGTGTTTTGAGATTGAATTTACATGTGACTTCTGTTAGTCCGGCGTATCGAATTTTGTTTTATTTATAAGCACATGATGGGATTCATTGAGGCAAAGCTATTATGTCGTCTACTGCAGTGATGTATAGATGTAGACATGCCCAGTTATAGATTATGTCTCGCCCCTACCTTTTTAAAGTTTAAATCTGCATATAGGTCCTGTTTAGTGAGTCCAGCACCATCGAATGTTTTATAGGCATGTGCTCATGATGAAGGGGTGTTACGGTGTTTGATGTGGCTCCTCATTCCCTCAGGAAACTTGATTGTTTGCTTGCTTGCTTTTGGTTGTCACAAATTTGGTTGAATAATACCTTCTGGTTCTTTGATGAATGGCCAAAACCTGCTCTCTTCTTGGTAGTTTTGAATCTGTAGATAAGGCCTTTCTGTTTTTGTGCAAAATATTTGATATCTCGAAAGCCCCTAGAAATTATATGTCCCTTCTAAACTTTTGAAAAACAACCAAAGCAAATCCACAAGATCAAGGATTTTCTCCTTACTGCAAGGAAGGAAAACCTCCTTGAAATTTGCTGATTTGAAAAAGATATTATTTTATATATTTTTTTCTATTATCTAACCTATTAATTTGTACTTGTCTAATGTTTTTTTTTTTCTCATTAGAAATAGATCACAATGATAGAGATGAAATTTTCACCATTCTTATATTAGAGGAGATGAGCCTCCAAATGTTGCTTTGGCGTATGATGTATATGCTAGCAGTGTCCACTGCTGCTGAAAGGCACTACCGCAAGCATATATTGAAGGATCGGACATAACTTAGAATCCAAGCTCATTTAGATCACCTTGACCGCCTCATTAAGAGCAATGACTTGAATTGTGTGGAACAACTTCAGATGGATAGATGTATATTTACTCTACTATGCAAGTTGGCACGTACAATTGGTGGGTTAAAAGAAGATGGACTTGTAACTATAGAAGAACAAATGGCCATGTTTCTACATGTACTTGCCCATCACGTGAAAAATCGAGTCATCAAGTTCAGATTTATGAGGTCTGGGAGACAATAAGTAGGTATTTTAACTTAGTTTTAAATGCGGTGATAAGAATGCATAGTGTGCTTCTTGTCTCACCTGAACCAATTCCAAAGGAATGTGATGGAAGTGGTTTAAGATAGGTTTGTTATGCTATTTCATGGACTAATTTAATACTTTAAAGATAATATTATTTTATTAATTTTATGTTTCTAGGGTTTCTTAGGAGCATTAGATGGCACATATACAAGGGTACGTGTTCCAAACTTTGATAAACCGAGGCACCGAAATAGAAAGGGTGAGATTGCGTCCAATGTATTAGGAGTTTGCTCACGTGACATGAGATTCGTTTATGTTTTACCTGGATGGGAAGGCTCAGCAGCGGATTCTAGAGTGCTTCAAGATGATTTAGTTAAACCCAATGGTTTAAATATCCCTATTGGTAAGATAAGCGTTTATCAATATATTGCATTCTATGTATTGTAGGTTTTAAAGGTTCTAAGACAATTAATAATATCATCATTTGTTTAAATCATGACTTTATCATTTTAAATTTGAAGTACTATGCTGTCTCTATAATTAAATTTCCTCTATCATGTTATCTTCCATCATTAAATTTTCTGAAATTGCAATGAGATGTTTAGGAATGGAAGGTAGCAATTTCAGTCAAACTCAAGGAAGGGGAACAAAGAGAGATCGACATGTATGGACAATAGATGAAGAAAATGCACTTCTAGATGGTCTTGAAGAATTAGTTGTGCGAGGAATGAAAGCCGATAACGGCTTCAAGAGTGGTTACATGATTATGTTAGAGAAGTGGTTTGAAGAAAAGTTCCCTTATTCTAACATCAAGAGTAATCCTCACATAGAGTCAAAAATGAAAAACTTGAAAAAGTTGTATAATCAGATATATGACTTGAGGAATCAAAGTGGCTTTGGATGGGACCATGAAAAACATTGTGTTGATATTCATTTTGAGGATAGTTGGCAAAAATATTGCAAGGTTTGTATCTCTTCTTCTCATTTTTCTTCTTTATTAATTGTTTCATTTTTAACAAAATAATATATTTTCTTTGTAGACCTATCCAGGAGCTACTTCTTTGAGAGGGAAGTCCTTCCCTCAATATGATCGACTAGCAACCGTATTTGGAAAAGACCGTGCCAAGGGAAATCTCAGTGAAGACCCTTCAGAAGCTCATGCGGCTGTAGATCATGAAGGTGAAAATCATGATAATGTGGCAACCAATAGTGTAAGTCAAAACTTACCGCCACTATCATCTTATCAAACATAAAATGTTTCTGATTCTTCAAGAAAAAAAAAAAAGGGGCTAAAGCAAGTGACAAATGGGCTGCTGGCTTAATTGAGATAGTAGGAACTTTTGGCTCATTCTTGGAAAAAGCTAACGAGAGAATGGAGATGATCGCTAGCCGCATCGCACATGCTAAGGATTTGGATAATGACAAATAAAAAATCAATGAGGAGCTTCTTCAAATGTCTTTAGGTACCATGGATAGAATAAAATTATGTAGAAAAATTGTGAAGGATCCTGGGAATATTCATCTATTTTTGGGATTCAAGGAGATGACAGGGAAAGCATTTGAGGAATTACTTCTCCAAGAGATGAGAGAAGAGAATGAGTGATGATTGGGAGTGATGGATCGCAATTAATGAAGTCATATCGAATTAGCACTTTAAGCTTTGTTCCAAATTGGACATCTGTTTTAGAGTCTTATATTTGGTGTTTATGATTTTAGTTATATTGAGTTGTTTCCGAGTTTGTAAGAGATATGTTTTCTCTCCCTACTTTTTTCTTTTTTTCTTCTTTTTTTTTTTTTTGAAGGTTTTTTGGGGCTAGCTATAAGCATTAATGTTATCTTTTGGGACCTTTTGCTTGTAGCCATGACTTGAAAAGAGTTGGATATGGCTTGAAACTTTATCTCTATGTTGATTGCCAAGCAAACCATTATTTATAATATTCTTTGCATCTGTCTTTTATTTTCTTAAATATTTTCTTTGTCTTTTGGCAGAAAACCTAGCCACAAACTTAAAAGGAGCCTTAAGTCAAGACAATTCACATCTTATATGAACATGAACATGAGTTTACTTTGGTCAAAATGCAGCCGGTCGATATTCAACAAATGTAAGGTACTTTATAAATGCAAATTGTTCGAGAGATCGTTCATTAACGTGATTAATTGGCATTACATCCTCATGACAGCTAGGAAAAAAAGCAAATGAACTTCAGACTTTATGCTTTGTTCTAATTGGGCATTTGTTTGATTTGGTATTGAACCCGTAACAAAATGGAAACAAACGAAAAACTTGTACGAGAGAAAAAAAAATCATATTTCAAAGTGAATATATGGAAATTGAGGTTATTCTAAAAGCGTTTGATGTTGAAGGGGGTAACCAAAATATTATTTCAAAGGAACATAAAAGATTATTATAATATGTAATCATCAAATTCGATGAGAATCTGTTAATTTGAAAAAGATATAATATTTTAGATGATTTTGTGAATATTAAACTTGCAAATTTGTACTTGCCTAATGTATCCAAATTTAAATACGTAGTTCACCAAACAATAAATTGGATAAGATATGAGGATATTTGATTTTAAATCCGTAGTTCACCAAATGGTAGATTTGATAGGATATGAGGATATCCAACTTTAAATACATAGTTAACGAAAAAATATTCAGTGGTATGTGTGCGCCACGTCATCCGCTGATGTGGCGCACACATACCACTTAGATACCGACACCTGTTCCGAGCGGGACCCTGAAAAATGAGAAAAGGGCTAGTATTCGGCTGGCTGGGCTTGGCTCCACTGCAGAAAAGAAAGGACGTCCTCCCGCCCAAAATTTTTCTCTCTCCTCACTTGAATGGGCGAGTTCTCTCTCTCCTCGTAAAAGAACCAAGAACGCTCAGAGCCTTCCTCTGTTTACTTTTCCGCGCATCCCACCTCCTCCGCCTCCGCCTCGGCCTCCGTCTCCGCCTCCTCCTCCTCGGCCTCCGCCTACCCAAAAGTCTCGTTGGTCATCTGCCTCTGGCATCTCGGTCTTGTTCCCAAGCGGCACCAGGCTCCCCACCGCTGACCGAGCGCTGTCCCTAACGCTGGCCCGCTCGGTCACGAGGGAGATCTCGGCGGACTTGGGCGGGGTCGACGGCGCGGCGAAGGAGAGGCCTGCTGCATTTTCTCTGCTTTTTTTCAACGGAGCGTGTGCTATTTCTTCCCGCTTCTGCCTCTCTTCCTCAAGCACTCCTCTCCTCTCTGTCCCGAGCCCTCTCAGTCACCCCAAGCGCCCCCCTCCTCTTTGTCTCGAGCCCTCTCACTCACCCTAAGCGCTTCCCTCCTCGCCTCGTTCTTGGTCGATGATGGCGGAGTTCTGCTTGATGGCTTCGCATGGTTATCCACCGAGCCTCGTTCTTGGTCAGGAGCAAGGCGCGAGCAGAGTCGTCAGGGTGAGTCTCGACTTCTCTCGGTTCCTCTCGATTCCGTACGTCGCAGATTCGAATCGGAACGAACTGGGTTTCGTGCCTAGGGATTGCCGAAGCGCTTTAGATAGCTTCCATCTGTTGATTCTTGTGCGGTGTTGTCGATTTTGTTCTGTTGTCGTGGCAGCTCCGTGCTTGCTGCTTGGCGTTCGGTCTTTGATTGGGTCGTGTGGTGTTTTAGCTCTGTAGCTCGTCGTTAGCTGCGGCTTTTGTGAGTTTCGATGCTGCACTGTGCACGTCGTTGACTGGGCCTCTGATGTGTTGCAGAACTCTGGTTCTCTAGGAGATTCATCTATGTAAGATCTCTTGATCACGAGTTTTTTGTTTTTTCATCACTCTTTGTCTAAAAGATTGAAATTTTACAACTCCATCTTGACCTCCGTGGCTTGATGCTCCAATCTTGGTGATTTCGGGTTTAAAGAGTGTTGCGAAGTTGCAATTAAATTTTGCTTTTCATTGGTGCTTGCACGTTGCGAAGCTTTGTCTTTGTTGATTTTGACCTCCTCAATTGTTTAGGGTGGTTTAGATCTATGTGCAGTGATGTTTGCTAGGGACTTTTCTTTTGTTCTATGTTAGATTATAGAAATGGTTAATGTTGGTCAGGTGTCGGTTCCTTGTTATTTTGCATCCTACATTCGGGAAATCTAATTATGGAAAGTGCAGGATCTTCAGCCAATTTTGCCTACTGCTAGGACATGACAAGACATTATAAGATTGGGATCCATGACCCTCAGTCCTAATCAATTCAAGGAGGCAGTGGAACCCCTATATGTACTGTTAGCAGCAAAGCGGTGTGTGCAGATTGAATCTGTGGAGAAAGATCCCGTGATTCTAGATTTGCAAGGTATGCATGTAATACTCAGTTGAAGATCTCTCTCTCTTTTATTTTTTTATTTGTTTTAAATCAATTCACGTTATATGTCAGCTTGTCCAAAAGGAGAGACCTTGAAATAAAGTGCTCGCGTTCCTTCTGGGTATAATTTATTTCTCATGTAAATTTGTTAATTACAAGCTTCAAGTCATTGATTTCATTTGATGAAAATCTCACCCTTCATGCCACAGAGATAATGAAATTTTTTGGGGCCACTATTATTTATCACCCTTACAGTTTTAAATCATCTTACCACAAAACTACTTAAGAATCTGAATTTGTATCCATTTGCAAGTGCTTGACGGTATAAGCAATTATATTAGGCCACACGAATTTGTAGAATCATAAGCTTAATGGAAACTGAAACTAGCAATTTAGTCATGGCACTTGCATTTGTATGGTCAGAACATTCATGGAAACCGAATTTCAACAACAAATGGGGGATTACTGTTGGGGTTGGTAGAACTGGCTAAAGTGCTGAACCATCTATATAGGTTTACGAGATCACTGAAACCAAGATCTGCTTCTAAAGAAAACAATATAGCTTTTGTAGGACATGTGTTGCAGTGCTCTTTGCAATTAAACAGGTTACTTGTCGTGAGAGGGGATGGTCAAGTAATGGTTTATTTATTATGATTGCAGATGTCCACTCAACTACTGGGCCCCTAGGCACCAGAATTGCCGAACAATCCACCATGCAGAGAGAAGTCTTTGAGTTTAGCATGTCTGGATTGAGTTGTGCTGAAAAGGCTGGACTAGATATGTCTCTAGTATCTGATTTAACAGGTCTTCACTCAGTGGAAACTGACATGCATCACCTGCCCAACATTCCTTCTCTCGTCTACCCTAACTTTCAATTTTCCACTCAGAGCGCTCTCTCAGATTTCATGGGAGATTTGGTCCGAAATTCAAAAATAACCATTAACTCCGATGGTAGAGTCTTGATCGCAGCTAGTGGGGCTGAGATGAAGGATCTCCTCTCAATTGTAACGGAGTTTTACCTATCGAGGAACTTAACTCAAGGAGAAAGCTTTCGATGCCAGTTCCTTATGACAACAACCACCTCATATGGTTAGTGGGTCATCGCCTTAAACCATTGTTAAATTGAGCGTATTTGTTTGTAGATGAACATGCAATTGAGAAATGCCAAATCGTTGCCCTGTTATATTTGTGTATGCGCAAGGCCAGTCTTTAGCACTTTATGGAACTGTATATCTACCTCAATAAACTTATTTGCTTCTTAACAGATCTAACTGAGTGAGAACCTTAGTTGTAAGTATAACATGTGGGAAGTAAACACAAAACCACCCCATGTGCATCAACTTAGTTGCTTGACATTAGAGAAGCATGACCCTTGGAAGGAAATTAAGCTTAAAGGCTACAATAAGCAGGTGGGTTGAGCTGACATCTGGCATTTCGCCATACTGCTGGGGATGTTTGTGCTCAGAAATTTGCATGCTTTTGATGAACTTCAAATAGTGTTATTACATGGCTTCTGCCTTATGTATGTGAGAGCCTCTGACCCAAGCGTTATAGAATCTTCGTTGAACAGTATATTAAGTCAATTGTTTCTTTTTATATGTTCCTGTTTATATTCTTCTTCTTATTTCTATTACTGCTGCAAATGTGTACTTTTGGAAATAGACTGCTCATATCCTCATGTCACACTAATTTTCTGCATTATGGTTCTTGATAATTTCCAGAAAACTGCAAAAGAGGAGGTAGACAAAATTGTGGTTACTGATGCACCACTTTCTTTTCCTCCTGGACAGGTACTTCTTGCATTTTCCTTTTCTTACAGTTCTACTTTTACTTGGTTCATGAGCAAATTTTTAGGCCCGGCAACTTGCTTTCAATTTTTGGATAATTTCCCATTAGGTTTATATACTCTATATGAGGAGTATAGATTTGTTCGAATAAAAGGAGTTGAACTCATGTCAGATGCTTCAACGTGTTAAATGGGTATCTGGGCAACAGAGAAATATGGTGCAGGAGCAATTTTGTAACCTTTAGAAATGTTGGCTGCAATACCGGTAATAGTGGATGTGTTTGGAAATTATAACTCTTGAGCGCTTCCAAGATCTTGGTCTCTACCTCACTGAATAAATCCTTTAGAATTTCTCCTTAGTTTGATGGTGTAGCTGAACTCCCATGTTATATTCTTAAAGGCTTTTTTATGATTTCTGGTGCAGCTGGCATTGGCGGCTTTGCGTCATGCTAATGAGGTGCATAGAGTTCTGGACTATGAAAGGTTAAAAGAAACTCAATTTTTTTTTTATGAAACCAACAATAAGAATTACTTGCCATAGACATCTCTACATTGGGGCAGCCAGTTGGTCTGATTCTGTTGGTACCTTAGTTGTAATGATGATTGGGTCAATTGAAATTTATGCTTCTTTTCAGATACCTAGAGAACATGCTCATATGCCAAAATTCCATTCACAGCAGCACAGAGCTCATTCAGCATCTGAATGCGATAGATTCCTCGGTAAATCCTCAAGTTTTCTCGCATTTATCTCAAAATATAAAAGCATAACTGGTCTTGCGATCTCAATTCTACTTGAAAATGCAAGTCATGTGAACCAAGTTCTAGGTATTGATAAAAAGTTTCTAATTTGTTCTTCATGCTGCTGATTGAATACAGGTTAGGACATATAAATTCCCTTCTGAGAAAGATATGAAACACATCAACAGGAAGCTGAGGTCTTGCTGGGGCCTTAGTTCACATGATGAGTAATTCCTTCAAACCCCTGTCCTCTGATTTCTTTTATTCTTGATAACAATTGGCATGTGAAACCTATGAGAACGAGACAAGAAATCGAAGCACAAATCCAAGCAGAGTGCAGATTAGATGCAAGAGGGGTCATCTCTTGCTTGACAGTATGTCATATGGGTCCCTTGTGTACTGCTCTCATTATTTCCTTACAAACCGTTCTGATTGCTTGGTTTGTCCTGTTTTAGACTTCTCCTCAGAAATGCTTCAAGTTGCTCTTAAGAAACTAGTCGTTGGTATATGGCAGGTGTATGCACAGCTGAGGCATCATCATTAGTGCCACACTCATCCAAATATGCATCTACTGCGACCATGGTTGCTGAACTTACTCTTCAAAGCTTGTTTTGTATCACGAAAATATTCCTCAGTATGGAAGTGACAGAAAACAGTGGGCATCTAGCAGCTTGAAAGAGCTCTTGAAATGCAATTGATTTAGGAGCATCGCTGACCAGGGAAGTTGAGAAATTACATAAACTACTTTGTGTATTTTGTGTTCATCTGGTGGTGTAAATCAGCAGGTCGAGACAGTCATGTATGCGATAATTACTGTTGTGAAAGTTGGTATGATGGTAACCTACAATATTGGAACAGGCCTTGTGGTTGCTCGTAGGGAAGACAGCTCATGGTCTCCACCTTCTGCAATTTCTTCATGTGGAATAGGGTGGGGAGCACAGGTAGGCTTGTTTTATCGTATACCTGGATTTTGATTTCATCAACCTTAAGGGCCAAGCGTCGGAACCAACAAGTGTTTTTGGCTTTCATGCAGTCTGCAGATTAACCATGTGAATCAACGTGCTCAAAATGATTGTTTAGATAATAAACACCAATTTGATTTTTTACTCCATCCGGAATGCTTGACGTATTGTCTGCTTCATTTCCATGGTCTCTGTGAGAATTTTCCTTTGTAAATGTCTGGTCTGTCATCCTTCTATTTCATGGAATGTGCCATTTGTTTCTCCTTTCTGGAACTCTATCTAAGAACAGTATTTCTCAGGATGAGATTTGGACTTTTTGTTTGATTACCATGTTGCCATTGAGTTTTCAAGTTCCTTTCTGCATCTCTGTTCCCTTTCTCTGAATTTGTGTTTTGCTTTTGTGGAAGTGGGAGAAGTCCCTGAGCCAGAGATTGCCCTTGTGTTACTTATAATCGTTCCCTTTCTGTTAACATGTCTATCGCATCAATAGTTTCTGCTTGTGTGGCTTAAGCTCGAGCAAAGAAGTCTTGCATAAAACATAAAAATCAACTAAAGAAATCTTTAGTCAATTCCCCTTCCTCCCGAAATGATAACAACAATAATAGTAAAAATCAAATACATAAATGAAAAGATTATCCCTGCAAGAAATGTTTGATTTTGTGTTATATTTTATGTAGAGATATCCTTATTCCAGTCAATAGTAACCAGTCAAGGGTGATTGCAGGCTGGAGGAGAATTGACAGACTTCGTTATAGTGTTGAGATCAACTGAGGCTGTGAAGACATTTGATGGTACTGCTCATTTTTCAGTTGGGGCTGGTTTGAGTGCAGCAGTTTGTGCCATTGGAAGGGCTGCTGAAGCTGATGTACGAGTGGGGGATGGTGGCTGTGCTGCTTGTTATACGTACAGCTGCAGTAAAGGTACTCATCTATATAGCTATTTTTCCTTTTAAACTGTGGAGTTGTCCTCTGGACTGATTTTTGGGGTATGTATACATTGCTATGCAAAAACATGGATAGTATCCTATGATATTAACCGTTTTTAATGTGATAGTATCCTATGATATTAACCGTTTTAATGGCCGTTGTCATACTGAGAGTGAAACGAAGTGAAGCTACTTACAATCCTCTTGAAGTTAGAAAAGATTAAATCTAGAAACAAGACAGGAGCAAATATCCTAAAATCTCTTCGGTTTCATCAATCATAGATACGTTGATTCACAGTAAGTACTTATTCACATCTTCATTTCATAATGTAAACCCTTAATTCCTACATTCGCTTTGTTGATTATATTGCATTAGTGTTTTGTTTCCCAATGCAGAAAACAAGTCTTTGGAGAGTCAAGTGGAGTAGCAGACATACTTACAATGAGCCCTGTCTTTGCTGACAACTCAGAAAGTGAAGTGGATGCAGACACCGAGGAAGCGAGACTTAGTAATTGAAATGTAAACATTGCCGATACTATAAAGGTAAGGAGCACAAAGTTGGGAGAAAATGCTCCAGTAGTTGCTGTAGAAGGTTTGAAAGATCACGAGGATCATCCTGCAGAGCAAACTGCGGAATTCAAGAAAGCACAACTTAATTTTTAAACAAGTCTCCGTTGAAAACCAAAGAAGACGGGGGAGCTTTCCTCAGAGTCACCGACGATGAGCATCCTGAGGACATGGCTATGTCAGAATACTCCCATGCTATGGAACATGAAGGGACAGACACACCAGACGACCATGGCATTGACTACCAAAACTGTACATGAGCTTACAATCAAGAACAAGAAAGAGTCAATGGAGCGGGAAGTCTCTGCCATGATTGCAGAGTATATCGATCTTGAGAAGTTGGAAGATGGGAGTGCCTGAGGAAATGTTAGTGCCTTATGCAAGTGAGAACGAACGTGCTAAAGTTTATGCAATTGATAGTGCTCCTTCAGATGTATTTCAATGTCATCCGAGTTATCAAGGTGATGGCAATGAAAATATTGAATTAGGAATTGACATGAAGAAAGAGACGTGTTACAAGACCACAGCGAACTGTGTATTTCCATTTTATCGAGTCAATCTTCTCCTGTAAGACAGAAGCTTATCGGGAAAACAGCCAATTGTGTGAACTACGAAAATTCCGAGTCAGGCTGAACGTCCTAAAAGTGCGCTTGTGTTGGATTCTTGGCACGACACCCTTCACTAAAGTAAAACACCACGAGCTTCAACTGTTGTCATCTTTGTTTTTGCGTGAAGATACTAATGCAAGAACACAGAATACAGAATCCTAATTCTGAATCTAAATTATTAAAATGGGGAAAAATCATCATAGCTTAACTAACAAGGTTAATCCCCTGATCACGCTGCACAGTGCATGCGGCTTTCTGAAAATAGATTTGACATCCGCATGCAAATTTTAATGACCAGTGCAATAATTGCTTCCGTCTCCACGTCCAAGTCCATCCACCCAGCAAGTGTACCATGTTCACATGAACGGGGTGCCTCACATGAACGGGGTGCCTAACAAGTTTTAAGTACTGATATAAAACAAATGCAGAAGCTCGCATATGCAGCAAGAATATTTCCAGAAACATCCCGCTTGTCCCATTGGAGTAAGAAAACAACGGAAAATGCGGAAACGGTATGATTCAGCAGCCCCTGCTAGCATTGATAAAAAGATAGATCATCACTTGAAAAAGTGCTACATTTCTCGAGTAGCACTATGAGCTTTACTTTTCCGGAGTTACAAACTATCTTGTTTCATCCACCTCATTGCAACACTAAACACGCGGAAACAATCGAGAGGATTTTGCACAACTCAAGGCCCACATCTGCCAAAAATCATACTTTTCCTTTCTTCTTTTCAATTTTCCTTTTTTTGTACATATACCCTTCAAGGAGCCTTCTCATTGATGAATCCCACCGCCAATTGCAAAAGGGTGCCCTCCTCTTCGAGTCTTCAACCAACGAACAAAATCAAGTGCAAAATACAGCAACAAAATTTCTACAGGTAAATTTTTTAGTGACTACAACATTCCAGCTCACCTAATCCTAGTTGCAATCCAATCCACATACCTCTAGTACGATGCCGTCCTTGGACATGAAAGGGTTTATTCGGACCCATAAAAGAGTTAAAATCGAGGCAAGAAGAATTGCCCAAACAATTATGATTGTAGGTAACCGATCTTGTTTTCCCATGAATCCCTTGAGGAAGGGATACAGATGAACAATGACCCACAAAGCAAAGAAAAGTTTACCAAACAGTGGACCCCAAGATTCGTAGCCATTAGTGATGGCATCTGAAACGCCGACAATGACTCCAATTATGTTTAGGATGAGCAGAGTCAAGGGAGGGATTAACAGTGATGTCCACTTAAAGAGGTATAGCTCAAAGAATTCTCCATCATCTCCGGCTTTGGACGTGACCGTGAAATTTGTGCTGACTCCAGCCAAAACTTTTAGTAGACCCTGGAAGAGAGCAAACAGGTGACAGGAGACCCCACCAATTACCCAGAACTGCTCATTTCTCCACCAGTCGTGGATGCCGACACCACCCCACCGCATCTCAAGGATGCCTGTAGCCGCAATAGATATAAAGAGTGCCATGAAAATGAGACTAGCATAGTTGCTCATCTGCAACAATGTTGACAAGGTAAAGTCAGCAATGGTCTTGTTGCAATCAAGCAAAATCAATTGCTCGAGCAAGCACAGAACTCCTGGAAGTGTGGTGGAACTTACCTCAGGGACAATAAACTTTCCCGTTAGAAGACAAACGGCTGGAAGAGTACAATATGCGATCAAGGGAATGGAAGTCAAAGGATAGACGACCGAGTTGATGTAAGAAAACCGCTCTAACCATTTTAAGCCACAGCCATACCCATACCATATCGGACAATGCCTGCTCAAAAGGATCTCAACCTTTCCAAGAGCCCAACGGAGAACCTGATGCAGGCGATCTGATAGGTTTATTGGAGCTGAACCCTTGAAAGCGGGCCGCTTAGGCACGCAGTATACAGATCGCCAGCCATGACAATGCATCTTGAAGCCCGTTAGAATATCCTCTGTAACGGAGCCATATATCCAGCCCACCTAAGGGATAGTTACAAGTAGACAATAAGCGCAATGCAAAGTAGACAATCTCGATACAGTATCAAAAGCAGTGACTTCTGCTGAAATTGTAAGATCTTTACCTCTTTTCCCCATTCCGTTTTGTCCTCATAACCACAGCTAATGACATGAATGGCTTCTTTCAAAAGTGATGCAGTAGTGGCTCCCTTTGGGGCACCACCTTCTTCCATCAGGGTTTTAGCTATAAAAACTGGGAATTGACCGAATTTCTTCTCGAACTTTACTCGGGACATTAGTGATGATTTTTCATTGTCTAGACCTGAAATATAGTTCCAAAAAGTACGTATCATTTTGCATCTATCCATTTCTATTATAAGAAATAACAAGCAAGCGCCATAAGACTACTATGTGAAATCACAATCGTAGAAATGAATGCAGCGTAAAAAATGAAGATTTCAGATAAAGCATATATTTGGAAAATCAACTACTTGATACAAGTGGAACAACATGCAAGTCCAAAGATTAATTTAGATAGAAAATGGGCACCTTCAATTCCCTCTTCAATATTTTCCAGTGCATGAATCTGCTTTGAAGCCTCCCTGTTCCTCCCTGTCTTCTTTTGCTCATCGGACTTCATTTTCCTACCTCTTTTCTAGATCCACAACACAAGCAGCACCATTTTGGCCAACAGTTACATGTTTTCCCGGGAGGTTTCTTTTTCATTGGGGCATCATATCCATACAAAGCCTGCCTCCGGAAGACACAACCAGTTCCGACATAAATTGGTCCTTGTTTACCATCCAAACCCTTCATATTTATCTGGATTCAACAGTATAGACATAAGTATATATGAATAATTTGCTTTTTTTCTGAAAAAAGGAAAGGAAGAACATTACGATATTAATGAGGCCTATATATATGTTTACTTACATCAAAAAATACTACATTACGATTTGAGTATCTATCATGACGATCTATCCCGTCAAATCTCTGTGGAAATTGCACATAACATGTCTTCTTGCCCGAAATTGGATCCATCATGAAGCACATGGCTTCTCGAAGAGCCTTGCTGTTGTTTATATAATGATCACAATCCACGTTCAGCAAATAAGGGCATTTGTGATGACTGCTGAGACCCGCACCTTGATTAACGACTCACAAAATAGCAGGTAATTCAGCAACTTGAGAGAGATGATATAA
This sequence comes from Eucalyptus grandis, assembly GCF_016545825.1. NCBI lineage: Eukaryota > Viridiplantae > Streptophyta > Magnoliopsida > Myrtales > Myrtaceae > Eucalyptus > Eucalyptus grandis. The sequence goes on along the minus strand of NC_052619.1, from coordinate 10,916,266 downwards.
ACAGCTGAGAAGTAAGTCCAGACTTTGAAAGGTACTTCGGGTAGACAGGGATTCATACCAGAGCATTCATGGCACCAGCTTTCTTGTGATGATCAAAACCAGGTCTCTTCTCGAGAGACATAAACTAGCCGAGGTAATTCATTTCCTTCAACATCACGGTCACCATTTTGGCCAAGGAAAACCTGCATAAAGATGATTAAATGAAAGACGACTTTAAATTCTCTGAATGTAAGCCAACTTCATAAATCTTATGCCACAAATAATAGAAAAATTCCCGAAAGCAGCATCCACCTGGATCATTCCAGGATGATCTCTGACATTGTTCCCAGGCCACGGAGTGCCATCCTGCATTGTCCAACCCTCTTCAGGAACTTTCTGTGCCATTGCCACCAACCCATTTATCCGAACTTTGAACTCTTCATATTCTCTCTGCAACAAGAAAGGTGAGAGAGCCAATATAAGACATCTAGAAACAAGCAGTCTCCTTGATTATGTAAAGGCAAAGACGCCACATTGGCTTTCACACAAGAGTAGATAAAAGTCACACAACAAACTTGAAAAGGTTAAAAGCTGAAGACCCTCATGGCGCGGCGTTCTCTCACAAATTCAGGATTCACTTTGTCCTTCAAATAGTCAACCTTCTGAGAAAAATACCATTCTGGGGCCCTAGGCTCAATATTGAATCTCTTACAGAATGGGACCCACTTCATTGCAAACTCTGATGTCTCGGAAAGGGCTTCAAAGGTGAGCATCGCTGCCCGTCATCTGAGACATAGCATGCTACTTTGTCGACTGGGTAATCTACAGCAAGTATGGACAGAACAGTGTTTGCAGTTATAAGAGGAGGTTCTTTCATGGTATCCGCTGTACTCACAAATATCCACTTGAGGTGCTTTTGAAGTCGCCACATTGGGTGCCTGCCCAGGCAACTCCAGTGCTTTTTGAGAACACTAGTGACACCTAAACAGAACAATCGATCTCACTTCAACTCATAAACGAGACCTAGCACTTAGTGGCTTAATGTGGCAGAAGATGCTTGAAGGCCTAGATTATTTTCTCTTTGCAAATTGAACCTAATGCATCAATCAACCCCCAAATAACTCAAGGTTGCAATATTAATGACTTAAGTGGCAATGGTTGAATCAAAACTAAGTCAACATGTCATTACATTTAAGTGGTTATTTATTATTTTCCCTTAACATCAATATACACACTTCATATTTATACATGGAACTCACATTACAAAGAAGAGTGTATGAAGAAACCAGGATACCTCTTTGAATCATAGATAATAGGGAACACAGGCGAGTTCTCTATTATGTGCAAGAACTTCTTCAATTTCAAATCTGACTGCAACAAAGTAGCGAAAACAGGTAAAACAACATGGCAAAAATGAGGAACTATTACATAATTCTTCATTTACAGGAAGATATCAACTAGCACACTAAATAAGCAAGTTCCAAGCATAAGATATATGTAACAAAACAAATATGACAGTTATAAAAAGACCATTAAAAGGAGCAGCTATTGAGGACCCACCTTCTAAAATTCCATTAGTTCATCAGCTCTGAAGTTCTTCACCTAATATCAGAACAGAAACTAAGGCGCGATCAGCCAACACATCAATCACAGTTGGTAGAGAAAACAAAACAAATATATAAATGAAAGCAATCTCATGAACTCAAAAGTGGCATTGACATGTTAAGCATACTTAATTTGGAATAATTCACTTTGCAAAATAGTAATTAGAAATAACATGCTAATGCATTGGAAACTACAAAATTTCCTTTTTAGTTACTTAGTAAGTCTCCTTAGAGCACTGTTAACAAAAGGGCACTTGTTAAGCATACTTATTTAATATGATTCACTTTCCAAAGAAAAATTACAAACACCACAAGAACAATCTGTGCATCCAATTGAAAACCATAAAAATTTCTTAATCAACTACTTAAGAATTGCCCCTAGAGAACAGTTAACAAAATCCTTACAAATACATAGATCTTCACTACAGATCAGACTCATGGCACATGCATGAACAGAAAAATACAATCTTTATCATGAAACTACCTGCTTCAAGGGGACGAAACTTATACTGGAAGGCGGCAAAGCCTGAGACCAAAGGAAAAGGAACATGAGTCGGTGATACGCTGCACTTCTCGTAACATTTTATCATACTTTGCTCTAAGAAACATTTAGCCATAGCAGATATATAACTTGACATATTAAGAAGAAACATTTAGCTGTAGCAAATATATGACTCATACATATTAAGCTAAACCAAATGTGCAATTCCTTGTCATGTCTGTTTACATCTATGCTTTATCTAGTAGATGAGCACTCCTGATAGGGAAACATAATACTATGAATTTTTGGGATCAAAATAGAGTATCTCGAATATATATAGTAATACCATCCTCTGGGACAAGCTCAGAGGATGACAAAACTTGAACTGGTCAAAGCTTGTCTAGCCAGCTGCAACTCCTCGAAAACATGTAATAGATGCTGAGGCAAAGTGTGGGGTGGAAAGAAGCTTCAAGAGGGAATCCTTCAGGCATTTAAATATATAGAGAGAAAAAAAAGGAAAGAATAGGTGAGAACAAGCTTCCAGCCTGGATAACACTCTATCATGACAAGATCCATTATGCCAGCAATCTGAAAATCTTCCATTTAAGTTCTAGCTGGGCCTTAGCTTCAATCGAGGATAGTAGGACATGTGCAGAATTCTTCATTTTAGATTCTAGTTTAGGCGATTAGTTCAAACACACACCTCATAGCTGAAGGGGCCTTCTAGCGTATCCAAGTCATGAGTCCCAATTGCAACCCAGTGTTCTTCGCCTAAAATATCGAGAGAATCCGAGCATGTCAATCCAAGCAGAACATTTTGAGGATCTAGCATAAGCACAAGCATCTGCTGTACTAAGTGGAGGGATTGAGGGGCTGGGCATCTATTCCATGCAAATAAAATATCAAATTGAATATAGATCTCGAGAATGAAAACTAGTTCAAGCAACATATCTATCATCACCACTTCACCAAATTATTCAAAACAACTCAGCGGAGTCCTCTCTTCACATCCAGGCATTTCTCACAATTTAAAGCCCTCCTAAGGGCAATAATATATATGGCCCCTACTGAGCACATAGAGCATAAGTAACAGTGAAGCCATGACTTATTTTTAAAAAATAAAAATAAATAATGCTTCCCTCACATCTTTAATTTATAAAGTAACATTATTGTATCACACTAAAATGCACGCTTGCAAAGACAATTGGCTGCATGCTGGAAATTTTAAAACCATTGCTCTGGACAAGCCATATAGGACGTTGCATCTCAATGTAAGATCACGGTCGCTCTTCTTTACATTTAAGGTTCAAATGAACACAGTAAAAGCTTCCCAAAAATGTGTTGTCCTCCCGCCACTCCTCTCAAACCTGAAATCTTGAAATAGAGAAGGAAAACAGGTATTATGCTGCATGTTAAAGATCCAAAAATTAATACCGGCAAATGTTCTGATGGAGCTTGTCTTGAAGATCAATGAAGCTGTTATAACTGGCTTCATCAAATGTTATCCTCTTAAGACAGCAGAAACAACGTATGGACGGATTTGTGAGGTCTGCAACACATAAATGGTCACTCAAGTAATAAATGATTCCAGCATAGATCAATCTAGACAGATCGATCCTCACATATCAGTACCTCTGGTTTTACATGCATCTTAAGCATTGATCCCCTGCTGATGTTACGAAGACTGTATTGAGGTGTCTCCTCCTGCTTATTGAATACACGTAGGGCCTGAGCAAGCCCTTAGAGGCAAAGCAAGTCGTATCTGTGCATTTCCTAGAGGATACCTTATTATTATAATAGTATAGTCATTTCTACACTACATGCAGGAATTTATCAAGAAGAATAATCATTAATTACCAATACAGACTAAAATGATGATAAACCCATCATCTCTTTGAAAAACTTGACTTATAACTAAATAATGAAGTTTCTAGATGACATGATTCAAAATAAAGCCAACAGCATTAAGGAGTCAATATCGCAACCTGCTGACCAAATCTAAAAAGGCTTGTTACGTTTCTTGCCGACGATAATACCTATAAAATTTGGGGATTGACCCATCTAGCATGACAAAATGTTGAACATAAACTAAATTCAAGATCAACCCCTTTTAGGACCCTTATCATGAACCGGGAATCCCAAGGGTCAGAATATCAACCCGCTTCCCCATACAACTAGAATTCTTCACAAAGTGGTGAAAAGATGTCCTAACTTGTAACAATCTTTCGAGACTATTAAAAGAAACTATTAACACATAAGTAAGAAAAGCCTTGACGCACACTATAAATGCTACATCACATGGACTACTCAAAAGCTGAGCCTTTTTCAGGTGGTAATGTGTTTATGAAGTCTCTAATTACATGCAATTAGTCCTTCACATTGATCGACCGAAAAGATAACAAAAAAAACCTTCGACAACATCATAACATCAAAGAAAAGATCGAACCACACAGCATCTCGATAGCCATTACGAGCAACATGGTCCGCGAAAGACTTTAACCCATCCGAAGTCGGACACTAGCATCTTAAACCCCGAACCAAAATTTACCCACGACTTGCGAAACAGCTCCAAACCCATCCGAAACACGCAACATCTAACCGAATGCCGAATCAACTTCGCAGTCACCTGTTCGCCGGAACTTCGATTTTGTAGATGACTTCCTCGTCCTCATCAGTCTCCTCTTCCAGGTGCTTCTCCTTTCTGATGATCGCCTTCTCCGTCGTCTGGCCGGCACAAACAAAGAAGCCCAACCCCTCAGCCTTTAAAAAAAAAACCCAGGTCTGATTTGCTCGGGGTGGTTCGTCGGTAGGAAAGAGGGAGGTCGCGGTCCTCTCGCCAGTCCCGTGCAGTGGTTCGTCGATTGCTCGCGGTCCTCTCGCCGGTCCCGTGCGGTGGTTCGCCGGTCGGAAAGAGGGAGGGCACAGAGAGACTAGGAGGTCGCGTCTGTTCGTCGGAGAGAGAAAGAGAGAGGGAGGGAAGAGTGAGAGAGGCGAGAGAGGAGAGAGAGAAAAACCCAGCAAATTCGAGTGAAGAGAGAGAAAAAAATTTTGAGCGGGAGGAATACGATGCGGTGGAGCCGAGCCGAGCCGAGCAAAAATCTGCGCCTCCTTTTCTAGCGGGTCCCGCTCGGGGACACGTGCCGGCATTTCATTGGTTTGTGCGCACCAGGTCAGCGGATGACCTGGCGCGCACGAACCACTGAATATTTTCTCGCGGGTTTCTTTAAGTTGTGTTTGACAATAACTCTTTGCTATCTAACGATACGACCTCCAAGATTTGCTTTTCACTACATAGCTAGTAGAATTATCTTTAAGAAAGGGAATGAAAAGGGCCTCTTTACTGGCCTGTCAACTACGTAGTCAGATATGTCATTCCAGGAAATTAAATGCGGCAGAACGATATGGTTGATCCTTCTAAAGCAAAAATGAGATAATGTCATCAAAGTCAGTGTTATCTTCAATTAAAAGGTTTTGTCGCTCTGAACCGACCGATCTATCGCTTTTAGCTTTCTTACTAATTGCACATGAACAGTGGATCCATGAATTATATGCGAACGACTTAGTTTCTATGGACTTAGTCTACTTTGTGAAGCTATCGAAATGAAGTCGAACTCTACTCAATCGATCGCACCAATTAAAAAGTATCATTTTTTGATTGTCATATCCAGATACTCAAGGGTCTTCTTAAACTTTCATAAATTAGGGAGTATGTATATTGCCAGAACAAATATGTCATATGATCAATATCAATCGTAATGTGTATATTATAAAGATTACATGCAGATTGCTAGAGCATGTCATACAATCAATATCGACTATCATGCTTACGTTACAAGTTTTTCTATAGTGAAAAATTGAATCTTTGGTCTTTAAGTTTACTGAGGGAAATTGCATAATCATCTTCGACGTTGATTTTACATATTTAGCACATGACAACCTCTCAATTCCTAGATTACCAATTTCAACTAGTTTCAAGGTTTTCATTTCCATAAAGTTGAAACCATGGTCCATGGATTTCTAGAACTAGATGTGAAATTATGTTTTGAGGTATACGGTACTCGATTCGCAAGCTCACCATTTATTAATACTCTAAAAGGGCGAAACACGTCCGCGGAGCTTCGTGAGAACGGTGCGGCATCAAATGAAGAAGGACAAATCTTCCGCACGGAGGACTATGCTCATGTGTTATCATAAATACACAAAACTATTAAAGAAAAAACAAATCCCTCGACCGACGACATTCGCATGTCGATCCATGTAATCGACGGCCTTTTTTTCTCTCTCTAGACTTCTCCCTCTAGACGGTTTTTCTTCCCGCCCTTTTCCCCCTCGCTGTCCCATCATAAAGTCCGGTCACTTCCAATTTCCATCTTTAAAGTCCGTCGAAAATGGCGAAGCGATGCTCTAGAAAGTGCATCGACCAGAAGAAGCAGAAATTCTGTTTCCCCTGCGATAAGCCGTTTACTGACAAAGGCTTTGCGGACCATAACCAGATAAAGCACCGCAGCTGCGATCGCCGCTGCGGTGCGTGCGGATCATTCTTCTTCAATCTCCGGCAGTTCGAGGAGCACGAAGAAAGGTTCAGCGGTGGAACTTGCGCCAGATGGATGAAGGAGAAAACCGATCGTGCTGAGCGTAAGTCCTTCTCTACTCACTCCTCATTTTTTTTCTGTAAGTGAGTATTCCCTTTCGTTAGTCACTTTCTCCTCCTTCCCTACTGAGCGAGCGAGTCTTGTGCTTTTTTTTTTGTAGGTTTCGCTGAAGGATCGGGAGGATCGGTCGATCCTCCCGAACGCTGAACTCCAACCTCCGATAATAGGTATTCTGCTTACTTTGTGTACGATCCTCAGTGGCTCTTTCCTGTTTGCCTTCGCTAGAACACCTGAATCACGGTGATGAGGATGATGTGTTAGTGTCAATACTATTGCGACGGAGAAGATAAGAAAGGTTTTCGCTAGAACACCTGAATCGCGTTGATGAGGATGAAGTGTTAAGTGTCAATACTGTTGCGACGGGGATTATCGAGTGTTGGCGACGTATAAGAACACTAAAGGACTTCTGGTGAGCGGTGACGAATAAAAAGTCGAAAGACTATCGTGTATGGTCGCTTTAACGCTTGCTGTTAATGACTCTACAGTCAAATAATTACGAGTTAACTAGTTAACTAGTTTCGATATGTGGTGTCATTGAAATTGTCGATTCTCATCTGCATTCTCGACCCTAGAGGCTCAACAGGAAAGGTTTTGCCTACGGTAGCTCCGCCTTCTGTAACTCGAGAGGAAAAAAAGGCTCAACCACGTCTACGTACCCGTCATTACTTTTGATCATGGCCGATGCCCCATGATCATGATCTTTTTGGCCAGTAAAGTTTACGTCGGAGATTTGTCCAACGAGGAAAAATATATGAGTTTTTTTTTTGAAAAATGTCGTTAGTTTTGTCCCACAGATATAATTTCATGGTTATTTGGAATTCGGTGGATATCTCTGACCTCTGACACTCGAACAAAATTGCTTACTTATTTTTCTGTCGTTTTGAATTGAGGATATTTTTTGTCCTCCTTGTCGAAGTTGACGCTTTTTTTTTCCCCGGCGTTTGACCCTTCATCTTCGGGTCAACTAATTGTAATTAATTTGCTCAATTGCCTACTGAAGTCTTGATAAAAGGACAATAAGATTGTAATAATTAAACGGAGTGTCTTTCTGTATTGTTTGATGAGGGACGATGGTCTGTCTTTGTCAGGAAAAAATGAAAAAGAACTATCTTCGTGTTCCGTTGCACTAAATCCCAATTCATCTGCCTCAATTTTTTGCTCCTATTGATTGTAATAATTTTTTATTGGATTCTGAATCCCATCACACTTATGAGTTTCTTGTCTTATGGTCTTATGTCACTTTTGCTTATGGCAGGTTACAAGAGATAGTACATAGTGAGAATAGGCTGTATCTAGTTTTTGAGTATCTGGAACTTGATTTGAAGAAGCGCAGGATTCATGTCCAGACTTTGCCAAGGATCCACATCTGGCATAAGCGAGGGAGCTGTTTGCTTCTACACTAGGAGGGCCATGCCTTTGTGCTTCACGATATGATCATTTTCTTGGGATGAAAGGCCATCTTCATTTGCAGATATTTCTTTTTCAAATACTGTGTGGAATAGCGTATTGTTGTTCACATAGAGTCCCCCACTAAGATTTGAAGCCTTAGAATCTGTTAGTTGATCAGTGTACAAATGCCTCAAAGCTTCCTGACTTTGGACTTGCAAGAGCACTTGGTATTCCTATCGTAATTTTTACACATGAGGTGCCTATGTCATGTTCTCTCTTGGTTGTCTCATGTATGTCTTACCACATTTAGTATATTCTTCTCATCCTCTGGTTATGCACCGCTAAATTTTGGATGTCGGGTAGATGTTTGTATAACAAAAGAAAAATGTGGAATATTTTGACTGTAGGAGTATCTCAACTAACTTATTTGGAGTCTTCGCTTCTGTCTTTCACACAAAGCGCAGTAGGCAGATTCTGCTTTTTAAAGAATTTCCCTGGTGACAGTTTGGTTTCAAATAATGTCAGATAATTAAAACACAATGAGATTGAGTCATCTTTCCTATTGCTGAATTTCCTGAATCTTTCATTCTAGTTCTGGCAGTTCTTGATTCCTACATCAAAGAAAGGTATCCTCGCTTGAAAAATCACACTAATTTTCAAAAAGTTGGAAACTATGGATTTTGGATAAGAGGAAAGAGACGAACAATCGCTGCGATGTCAAAAACTGATCTTAGCATGTTTCATGTTTTTAGAATGTCTTTCATAGTTCTTCATAGCCTGTTGGAATTTAGCGCAGGTTAGTAGTTTATTCTTGATTACTTTTCACTATCCAAATGGGAGGCATGACGAACACTTCAGGCAATGCTGTTGAAGGTTCGGATGCCTTAACTTGTGACACTATGAAAAAGTGTTGCTAACACTATCTTAAGCTCTGACGGGTTATACTTTGCGTATAGATTAAGATTGGTGGCTTTCTTTCTAGGTGGTACCAGAAATACTTTGTGGTTCTTGTTACTATTCCTCCCCACTTGATGTCTGGTCAGTTGGCTGTATATTCACTGAGATGGCGTACCAACGCCCTTTATTTCCTGGAGATTCTGAAATTGATGAGCTGTTCAAGATATTCAGGTGCTACAGCTCTTTCAGAATGATTTGCCATTTCCCTTTGCAAGTTTTTGACCTAATCTTCATTTAGACTTTAGTTAATCGTGTGGTCTGTGGGTATATGTCAATCCCACAATTCAGTTATAAGTAGGGGTTTCTGTTGGTTGCCCGCTCCACCAAATGACGCACGTTATGGTTAAATTTCAGGAACTGTCTGATTCTGCGGTCCATTTCAATTATCTATTTGCATGCCTGTCCATATGAAATTAAGTGGTGAAAATGGTTCTGGTTCAGTAATGTTACATTCATCAGTGTCTTATCGATATCTTACTCGATGATGGTTTTGCTTTCAATCTTTGAACTTATTATAGGTTTTATATACAAACTTACTGAGGATGTCTTTTACTCTTTTGGCCTGATATACGGCTTTCAGAGCCACATGTTTCAAATGGCAGCAAAAACAATCACAAAACATTTTAGCTGCGACAGTATTTTCTTGTACCCCACCATATACAATGTTCAGCGATGAAGCATACTCTGACTTCTGAAGCTAGTATTGCATTCTCCTGGCTGTGTATCAAATTTGCATTGAACTTTGGTAGTCGGAATTCATTTTCCTGGATTAGTATATGATTCTGGTCATCCTCGTGCAGTCACTTAAAATCCTGCTGGTAATTGGCTCACTATTTAGGCTTAAACATTTGATAACATTGTTATTCGGTCATGACAAAGTCTTCTCAAAAAATAAAAATAAAAAGATAATATCGAAACGTTGTTTTCATACTTTCAGAATCCGCAGGATGTGGTTCCGGGTCTTGATTTAGCTGGAGTCAACCTTATCTGTAAGTTGCAATCCTACAAAATGGAATGAACAGAAATGAGAGCATAGAGTTCGTGGGTTATTAGATGATAACGATGCTGCCCCCTATGCAGAAAATTCTCTGCTTGGACCCCGGGAATTGCAGCGTTGGATTTGTACCCTGATTATCTTTTGCCGTTTGGTCAAAGAGTGTTATATATTGGCGTGTGTAGGTGATTCTGCTCTTCTTTTAAGGTGTGAGTCGCGCGTGATCTCTGGTATTCACATGTCGCAGCTCTTCTGAAACCTTAGACAAATCAAGTATAACTTATCTCGGCAGCATCAGATTTTCTAATTCATACCTGATTTGCTCGGTGATCCCACTTTGTTTGAAGTATATCTTCCTTTTATTATTGAATTGGATCTTGCATTTTTTCCCCTCCCCTTTTGTGATTTTGACTTCATCGGAAAGCTTATTATTTCACATTAGTGGTGATGCGCCTCACTGGATTGACAGCAAGGAAACATGTACACAATGTTATTGATTCTTGAGTCAACCTTTTTGCACTTGGTCTCTTCTTTTCACTTACCCTCTTTTTCATGCAATTTTCGGGTGAAAGCGAATGATAGCCAGGGGAAGGCTGATGCCAAGATCTCAACGAACAAAATTTCCGACTTTTACTTTACTGGCCAAAAAAGATTACGCGGCATCTGATTAACAGGAATGTTGTGTACAAAGACGTCATTGAGCCTCAATGTCTCAATGGACGTCATTGAGCCTTCTTTCTTCTCGATTGCTTATGAATTGCAGACGCTGGAGCTACTGTTGGCGAAACCTTCTTTTGAATGGACAGTGGCTCTTTCCTGTTGAGCCTCTAGGATGCAGGCAAGAATAGACGGTTTTAGTGACACCACATATTGAAGCTAGTTAACTCGTGGTTATTCAACTGTAGAGTCATTAGTAGGAAGCGTATCAGTGACCATGCGCGATGGTCTTTTGGCCTTTTAGTCGTCACTAGAAATCCTCCTTTGGCACTTCTACTGTCGTTACGATGATGATTATCGCAACGGCATTTGGCCTTTTAGTCATCCCTATAAATCCTCCTTTGGCGTCTCTATTGTCGATGATGATTATCCCAATAGCATGTCTCAACAACGCTGACTCAACCACCGTCAATTTCATGATCACCTCTCACTATCTCCACCTTTCTCACGATCTCCATCGCAATGGTATCAGCGCCATCAATTCATCATACTCAAGTGATGTAGTGGTTTCTTACTCAAATTGATCTAAAGTCATCAAAAGCACATCCGGATATCCGCTCTTGAAGAATTCGAAAATTAGCTTTGACAGTAAATTTGAGGAATGCGGAGAAACTTGCTCGAGCTTTATGAGAAAAATAGCCCGACTTTATGAGAGAAATATGCCTAGGGGACGCAGGGTGAAAAGTTTGTTCTTAATGTGTGTTAAGACTAAAGTCTCTCCTTAAAGCCCATCTCTGCATGGCCATCCCCGAAAAGAACATCAGCGGTTGTTCATCCATTGTCTTTCCTTAATATTTTTATCTTTCCCTTATTTCTTCCTCGTTTAAAGTTCAGACACTATGTTTTGCCTTTGCTACAACATGTAAGCATATAAAACAATAAAAAGAAATCACACCATGTTTCGCCTTTGCTAGAACATGTAATGATATAAAACAATATAAAGAAATCACACCCAGACATCTGAAAAAAACTGAAGTAAGTTCTAGTACAATTTTGGAAATTCAAATCAACAATCATAACAAATTTAGAAGTTCGGTTCGATCCACAGCGGAGGAGAATAATGGCTGTAAGATTTCCCCTGGAAGTGCGGCTCGATCGTACCATCTTGGAGGTGGTATATTCCCATGTCTTTGCCCCCTCCATCTTTAGTAACCCGGGAATTATCAATAAAATCATCAGTAAAATAAATACAATTTGGCTTAATGTGATGCTTTTCATCGACTTCCAAAGAGAAGGAAGAATTCCAGCCCAAGAAGAGCGAAGAGTTCTTCAAGGTCTTAATTCCTCTCCATGATTGTGCTACTAGGTCAATCTCAAAAACATGAAATCGAAAGGTTCCTCGAGGTCTATATTGTCCCCGTCGCGACACCACAAGTAGAGATCCTGTTGTCGATTGCACTAGATACATTTGCTCCAAACCTAATAAATCTCGCGGCATCTCGAAAACTACTTGAGCTTTGGATGGAGTTGGTCCGTTCACGTCGCACCTCAATATGTGACCATTGGCGTTAAGAGCATAAAAGCACCCCCTATAAAATATGACATCAAAATTAAAAGAGCTGGGGTGGTCAACCTTTGTCCACTCCTCGTCACCGGGTTTCCAAAGCCCTAAACGTGCATTGTAGTAATAGGTGACCATGACCCTGAAATCTGGAGATGTAGTGGGGCTATCGGATATGACGAACTTATTGATGAAGGCACCATACGAGTGATAATACCTACGCAAGTTTTCAACTTCGATGTTGGGGAACTTGTTCAAATTGGGAAGATTAATAATATGACTGCCACGCGACATGGGATTTTTCAGCATGTGGAGTTCCCAGTCCCTGCCGATCGTCAACACCCAACCTCGCGAGGAGAAGCATCTCCTCGCCTTCACCTCGGGCATGAACTTTTTGTGAACCCGTTGACATTGGAGGCAGAAAAACTCGCGGCACCGCTTACCCTTTTTGTCCGCCAGCATCAACCACGGGACGTCGCTACTCTCTTCGACCGCCGCGGATCGCCACGAGCGGCACACTGCTCGGAACGCCGACAAATCATTTGGACAAAGGCCTTGGGAGCACGATCCGAGCAACTCAGGGAGAAGATCTGCCCAATTTCTCTCCATTCTCAACTTTATCGAATTGATAGGAAGCAGAATTTCACGAGGGGAGATAGAGTATCGGTTTGGACGATGTTAATAATTAAGCACAGAAGCGCTATATATACTACGTTATACTTTGCTAATCTATAGAGATACACTGACTCTAACTAGGAATCCAAATCTTAACTGGAAAAAACGAAACAAAGCAATCACTTGAATTATGTTAAATTGCTAAAATAAGAGAAACAATGAATATTTCACTCAGCCAGCCAAAAGAGGAAACAGAATAATCTAATATATTAATTTGATTTGGGTGTGATAAATTGAAGAAAATTGCAAGTAAACCAACGTGTGTGGGGATATAAAATTTTCTTTTTCTTCTATTTTTTTGAAAAAAAAAAGAAATTAATTCTTCTTAGAGTATCAGTTTCAATTTCCTTAATGGTTAACTGAAAAAGAAGTTAGTTGCTATTCGATACAAAGATAGATTCTCGGTCTAAATAGGAATCCAAATCTTAAGTGGAAAAAGAAATAAAATATTCGTTTGAATTATGCTTTATTAGATTGGAAATATCTTCTGAAAATATATAATTATTAAAATAAACAAGTGAGGAATATCAACCAGAAGAGGAAACAAAAGAATGTGATTTTCATTCGATTTTGTGGTGATAAAGTGAAGGAAATCGCAAGTGAGCCGACATGTGTCCTAAATGTTTTGAAGTGACAAAATTGTATGCGTATGTAAGATTGTTAGCTTCTACTAACGCATAAATTTTAGAATTGCTAGTTCTGTAACGGCCGAGATGGCAGCGATGTAAATGGTGCCCACCCCATTGGTGACGTTGTCGGCCGAATTGACCGTGCCTCAGCGAAGCTTCTTGACATTGTTGGCCGACTTGGCTGAGATGATCTACCACTTTTCTTCTTTGAAAAGAAAATTGAATATCATTTTTCATTCTTTTTTTTTATAAGAAAATGGGTGCTAATAAAAAAAAAAAAGTGTATGACTAACAAATGTTGTAAATGCAGCCGACTTATTGAATATGTCAAGTTTGCAGTTGGAGATTTATGATATCTTAATATGTTGCGTCCAAAACTAAAGTAAAGTAAAATAAATATGACCGATGCAAAAAGATGGGACGAAAGTGAAATGTACATGGCCGTTTGTGTGGTTAACTTTTCTTTTCGGATTCAAGATGCATGCATTATTAGAGGAATAGAAGAAAGGGGTCAAATCGATGCTTCCGCCTGAATTTTCACAAATTTGGGTTATACTTAAGTCTTAATGAGGGACATAGATGACGTAACAAATGACCTGTTAGGAGAAGATACTTTTGGCTTCTTCTTTGATTAACAGTGACACGGAATTTTCACAATGAGGACAAGATGATTGCATTTACTTCCTCAAGTGATAGCCTACTGCTCCAAGGTATAAACACAACCCAGCATATGAAATGATTGTTTTTCAGTATTGTTTGACAAGGACCGATGGTTTGTCTTTGTCAGTAAAAAAAGAAGGAAAAAACGAGCTTTGCTTTTTGTTGCACTAAATCCAAATCCATTAGCCTTAATCTTTTGGTCCTATTGATTTTGTAATCGTTCTTATTTGGATCTCATCATGCTTTGCAGTTTCTTGTCTAATGGTCTCATACATGAACTAGCACTTTTGCTTATGGCAGGCTTCAAGATGTCGTGCACAATGAGAATAGGCTTTGTCTAGTTTTTGAGTATCTGGACTTGGATTTGAAGAGGCACATGGATTCACCTCCAGACTTGGCCAAGGATCCATGTATGGTAAAAGCGAGTGAGCCGTTTGCTCCTATGCGAGGAGATCCATGCATTTGTGCTTAAAGATATGATCTTAATATGTTTCATGTGTTTAGAATGTCTTCCGTAGTTCTTCATAGCCTGTTGAAATTTAGGGCAGGTTAGTAGTTTATTTTTTTTTTATTACTGTTGACTATCGAAGTGCGAGACACTATAGGTCCCCTCGACCATACTGTTGAAGGTTCAGATGTCTTAATTTGTGATAGTGTGAAACAATATTGCCTACACTATCTTAAACTCTAACAGTTTATGGTTTGCGTATAGATTGATATCAGTAGTGAGCACCAGAAACACTTTTGGGCTTTCATCACTATTGCCCTAGTAAATGTCTGGTTAGTTGGTCGTGTATTCACTGAGATGGTGAACCAATGTCCTTTATTTCGGGACAATGGTTCTTTCCATTGAGTCTCTAGGTTGAGAATGCCAATAAAAATAATTCACGACTCCACAAATCATAGCGAGTTAATTCGTAGTTATTTGACAGTAGTCATTGGTAACAAGCATATGAGCGAGTTGGCCTTTTAGTCATCACTAGAAGTCCTCCTTTAGTGTCTACTAGCGTTATGAGGATGATTATCTTAACTACATGTCAACAACACTGCCTCAACCGTCAACTACATGTGAAAAAAAGTCGAATCGGTCGTATTATTGTAATATTGTGTTCTTGGGTCATGCATTACAAGGAGTGGAGTTGGTATAATAATGTGTCCATCAAACTTGCCTCAAGAAATTCAAGATTGCAAAGATTTTTCTCATTTAGTTTTATTCGACGGAATCGATAGGACATCCCAGTGTTGGTCTCACAATTGGAACAACAAGACGAAGACGATGGAGCAATGGGTTTGAGGCTTTCACCATGGAATTATAGGTTCAAACGTGTATAGAGCTCAAGAGTTTGGGAAGACGACAGATCCTATTAATGTATGACTTTCGAGGGATATGATACATGATAAATTGAAGTCCGTAACAATGATAGCCTGCTTAATTACCGCTAATTTCGGTTGCTGAATGTTGCTATGTATTTTGGAGTAACGATGTGGAAAACCAGTAACTTAGAGAACATAGGAGGAATTTTTATTAAAAAAACTGATAAAAGGAATTTACATTAGAAAAGCTACTTAAAGTAGGAGATGCAACCACACCTATTTGAGAAGAAAGAAAGAACCAAAAAGAAATTCGCACGTGTGATGGACCAGGGCCCAAGCAAGACCGGCCCAACAATTTCTTATCCGGACTCGGGTTTAGTTTGGGGTCGTGCATCTTATGGGATCTAAGTGGGCCGACGCACGAAGCCAGCCGAATGGACGGTCGGGATGGATCCGTCGCGTGGGGCTTGGGTCCAGGCAATCCTAGCCGCTCGTTCCCACAGGAGTTCTCAACACGACGTCTCCCGATCCGACGGGCGGAGCCCCATCGCGCACGATCGCGCGCTTTACGAAATCCACTGCGGACCCCACCCGCACCCGGCAACAGATGAACGGCCCCGATGGATGCGGTCCGGTGCGCTCCGGGCGCAGGCGAGCGCAGCCCCCCGCATTCCAGAGCTCCCCAACGGTCTTGCCGAGATAAATTCTTTAATCCAGCTCATGTGGACGCCTGTCGAGCGGAATCACCTCCCCGGAAAAGAGCACAAATCGAGCTCCCATCTCGCTCAGCTTTTCCCCTCCGGCGAGCCTCGCTTCACTGCACTGCCCCGCCCCGGAGCTCCGGCCATAAAACCCTAGCTCCGGGATCTCCCCCAAATGTAGTAGTGGCGTCGGGGAATCCGTCCGCTTCCCCATGGCGCTGGCTCGCGTCGCGGCCGACGTCTCCGCCGCTCCGCCGCCTCCTCCTCCTCCTCGCGTCTGCGGCCGCGGCGACCCCAATCGGAACGCCTCGCTGTCGCTCCTCCGCCTCGCCCGGGCGGCGGCCGTCTCGAGAATCGGTGGCCGCGGCCTCGCGAGCGGGCCGCGCCCCGCGGCGGTCGGGTCCCGCGCGTGGAGGTTGAAGGCCGCCGCGACGGCTCGCGTTTTGGAGAGTCCGCCGGCTCGGAGCGCCGTCGATATCCCCGTCACTTGTTATCAGGTGATTCGGCTTCGTTCGAATACGTTTACGAGCTCACGAAGGTGTTAGTTGGGTCGTTTCCCTGCTTAGATTTTGGGTCAGTGCGCTATTGGAGCTAGTTCTGGGTGCAGTCAACGGAGAAATGAAGCGAAATTAGTTCTTATTACTCGGTTGCTCGTTCATCAGCTGGCGAGAGTTAGCTTGGAAGGATGTTTGGCGACGATCCAATTTGAAATTGATACTTTCTTGGCGTGCTTTGCAAATGCACAGTTCTTGTCCTTCATGACACAAATAGATCATGCATTTACTGTTATCTGGCGTTTCTGCACTTCTCCTTTTCATTCGCTGAACCACTCACAGGAGATTACATTTGCTTGCAGCTTCTTGGCCTCCCCGATCAAGCAGAGAAAGATGAGATCGTGAAGTCAGTCATGCAATTGAAACGTGCTGAAGTAGAGGAGGGATACACTATGGAGGCCGTCAAATCTCGAGAGGTAGCAACTTCAAGGTTCACTATTGTTGCTTCCTGTTCCATCAGTATCTTCTTCAATTAATTAAAGAGAACTTTTATGTTCTATCGATTCTGTTGCAGGATCTTCTTATGGACGTGAGGGATAAACTTCTATTTGAACCAGAATATTCTGGAAATACAAGGGAAAAATCCTACCTAAATCATCTCTTAGAATTCCGTGGGCTTGGTTGCCAGGCGCTCTCTGCCTGCTTCAAGAGGTATATTTTACATAAATTGGAGAAGCTAAGTGTTAGTGGTTGATTAGCTATTCCTTATGCCGACAATTTTATCTTGTCATCATAGAATGTTGCTATTATTAATAATCTGAAAAGAAAAGTTCTTTTGAGTAGGAAAGACAAATGCCCATTGCTTCAGATGGTAGGTGCAATGTTGCCACTTTTATTATCTATGGCAGGTTGGAGAAGAAAAGCTGGTGCTAAATATTGGTCAAGCAGCTCTTCAACATCCAGATGCAAAGCCGAATGTTCATGATCTGCTTCTATCTATGGCACTTGCTGAGGTGAGAAAAACCACCAAGATAAAAGATAGTTTCATCAATTTGTAGCAGCCTTGTTATGCTTCCCTGTCTTATCTTAGGCGCTTTCTTGAAGTGTGCAATTGCGAAGACTAGCTTTGAGAAGAACAAAGTGTCCCAAGGATTTGAAGCCCTGGCTCGTGCTCAGTGTCTTCTCAGAAGTAAGATTTCCCTTGGAAAAATGCCATTACTGTCTCAGGTAAAATCATATGCAGTTAACTAGTGCGTTTTGTGAAATTGCAGGGGAAGAATCTATTTTTTTTGTAGAATAAGTAACAATTTTCTTCCCTGTTGCCCTGGTCATCAGTAAAAAGATCTTTAAAGTGGCAACCTCCATCTGAATAGATGGTTCATTTAGATCAGATATTATTTCTGTCTGGGCAAGATAGACTCCTTTTGAATAGATTTATGCTACGGCGTATCTCGTCTTTGCTTTAATTTGTAATTAGTCATCGTTGTAAATTCTTTGATGAATAATGTAGATTGAAGAATCTTTGGAGGAGCTTGCCCCTGCTTGCACTTTGGAATTGCTGGGCATGCCTTGTTCTCCTGAAAATGCTGAACGGAGACGGGGAGCACTTGCAGCCTTGCGTGAATTGCTGAGGCAGGGCCTTGATGTGGAAACTTCATGCAGGGTCCAAGATTGGCCATGTTTTTTAAACCAAGCACTAAGTAGGCTTATGGCTACAGAAATAATAGATCTCATCCCCTGGGATGATCTAGCCATGACAAGGAAGAACAAGAAATCTCTAGAATCTCAAAATCAGAGGGTGATTGTTGATTTTGATTGTTTCTACGTGGTGCTGATAGCTCATATTGCTCTCGGATTTTCAGCGAAGCAAATGGAGTTGGTAAGAATTGCTGATATACTCCATCGTTCTTCTTCACCCTCCCCATGGCCTTTTTCACAGCTCTTGCTTTTTCTTTCTTTCTATCCTTTTTTTCTTTTTTGGTTGGACTTCATGTCTTCTAATGGTAATCATTAAATTCTTTTGTGCTCATGTTAGAACATGTTACTGATGGATGCAGATCAACAGGGCAAAAGTTATTTGCGAATGCTTGATAGCATCGGAAGGTATCGATCTGAAATTTGAGGAAGCCTTCTGCTTATTCCTTCTTGGTCAGGTACATTTGAAGTGTACTCTTTTTCTGCTATCTTTCCTCTGTACGCTGTGCTATCATATTGAATTGGTCGGGCAGATCTCTCATTTATTGACCGTATCTTCATCAAATAATTTGTGAGTTACCTTGTTTTGCAGGGTAGTGAGGCAGAGGCGGTTCAAAGACTTCACCTGCTGGAAGTAAATTCCAATTCCACTACACAGAAGTCACCTACAAGAAAGGAAATCAAAGATGTTTCTGGCACAGGTCCCTCTTTGGTGAGCATTTGATTTTGCAATGGGCTCATATTTCCCATTTCGTAATTCCTTGATGATGCATGCTTGCTATCGAACTCAAACCTCTCAAACATGTCATGAAATGTATTTTGATATGTGTACAGATGTCTAATCATTTGCTTTACCTCTCTGATACCCATTATATGCCATGGTAGAACCTTGGGAGGCTGAGGCATTAAATATTTTTAACGCGAGTTTATACAGGGTTATATAAGTTTATATAGATTTATGAGTAGGAGTCTATGCCTTCCTACTAGGGTGTGTGCACCTAATAAAATGGGCTTCTGTTTCATTTCTTGCTATCTAAGCTTTCTCAGTATGGATACTTGGTTTTGACCTCTGTCTTCTTACTGTGTACACTGCATTTCATCTGTGGGGAAGGACATCTGACCTGTACTTCCTTAGCTTAAAATTAAAAGGAGGGAAAAGGATCTTGTTTAGATTCTGGATTTCTTTAGTTTGGATTTTTAATTTATTTTCTTCAATATAAATTGCAGCAATGACTTCACTAACGTCTTCTACCATACTGGATCTGCCAGCTGTGAATATCACAGCAGTGTTGTGTCTCGTACTTTTCTTTTTGGGCCAAATGGTGTCTCATACTCTTGATTTGTTTGCTGGTGGTAACAATATGAGCTTTATCCATAGTGTACTAAGCATTTATTTTTTTTCTCTTTAATTATCTGGTTTCAGGCAAGTTATTGTTATGTTGCTCTGCTGACTATAGTGTGATAAGATTTAAATGTCAAACAATGCTATATGGTGGACATTGCATTGTAATATCTGTCCATATTCTGTTGCTTCTCTGCTGTTTTTGTCATTTCGCTTATGCTCTGTTTTGATTTTATATGTTTAACTCCTTGTTAATTTAAGCAGGAACAATGGCTGAAAGATGCAGTTCTTACTGTATTTGCAGATACACAAGATTGTTCCCCATCATTGGTAAGAAATTTTTTTGTCAGCATGACTTGTGTCATAGTGACGTAAGATAAATTCACCCAGAAACATCAAATGATTATAACAGGATGTCCTTGCAGGGTCATTTCTTTAGTGGGGAAAAAAGATCTGCCCAAAAGAAAAGCAAACGAGCAGTAGAAACCATGTCATCGGTGAACCACAGACCACTATCCACTTCTCTAGCAACAAACAGAAGAGAATTTGATGAATCTCTTCCAGCCTCAAGTTCCTCCCGATACCTTGGATTGGCTGTTAAGCAGTTGACTGATATTCAGGGCACAGACATGGTCGGTCAGAACAGCAGTGGAAGCAACATTAGCTCACCCTCTATTCAAATGAAAAGAAGGCTTGGTGGACACCATAGCACCATTTTGGATATGCTGTTCAGTGAGAAGAATATAATTGGACGGATTGTCTTTGTTACAGTTTTGGGTTGCTTTATGTTCATAACCCTTAGGCCACTGAGCAAGAATGTGGTAAGGATGGCCAATGGATCTAGATGGATCTCTACTAGCATATCCGACAGGGATACAGGATCTACTGTCTGTCATGTGGATTCTTTTCCACACAAGGCTGGTTCTGCTCATCGTGAGGGAAATGGCATGACCAGCAGAGTGGACAAATTGTTGACCATGGTGAAGAAGCAGTTTGAAAGCCTCTCTGGTTCTAAAAGCACAAGCAATTCATTTTTGGCTGCGGGTTTGTTCTCATCGACAGCCGCAGTTACCAGGAGGCCGATGCAATTGGAGGATGCTGAATCTCTTGTGAAACAGTGGCAAACAATCAAAGCTGAGGCTCTAGGGCCTGATTATCAAGTTCAGTTCCTTCCTGAAATACTTGATGAGTCCATGCTAGTTCAGGTAAATGTCCTGTTTGTATTTTTGTGTTTTCACAGTGGAGATACTCAATTAATCTTTCGATGTATTGTGAGACACCAAGCTGACTTACCGAGCTGGTTATTGCAAGGAAGTGAGCGAGCATAGTAGCTTTACGATGATTGATTGGTTTATGCACTCTCAGTCAAGAACCCCATGGTTATATTGGTTTTTTAATCGCACACTTAAGCCATAATGTGACCATCTGGGTACTGATTTTTTTACCAATAACCAGAGAGAAATATTTTCTGAATTAACATGGAAGGTTATACAAGTGCCCTTATTTTGCCCTTTGTTTTCTGAGCCATGCTTCGTTGTCATCCCTTTCACTTTTGTTGCTTAGCCCCATATCTACTTGGTTTTTTGTCACTTGTGTACATATGGGGTTACCATATTATTGCTACATTGTCAAAACCATCTGAAGTTTTGTATGTAAAATATAATCTAAACCCTTGATTTTTGGCATGATCATTTTCAAAGATTTTCTTTAGGGGATTGCAATTAGCCCACTATGTGAAGGATATGTTTTCCTTGAGGTCCAAAGACACGGGACTTCTCTTTTTTCCATCTTTTTTCTCTTGATATTTATTTATTTGGTGATAATGTATTTTGGATCAGTGGGAAGCTTTGGTCGACAAGGCTAAAGCCAGGTCTTGTTATTGGAGATTTGTCCTGTTGCAACTCTCTGTCCTTCGAGCTGAGACTCTTTCAGATGGGATGGGCATAGAGATGGCCGAAATTGATGCTCTTCTGGAGGAAGCTGCTGAGCTTGTTGATGAATCTCAGCCAAAGAACCCAAATTACTACAGGTAGGTTTAAGTCGTTATTGCCTATAGGTTAATCGAGTACAATGCAATCATGAACAAATCTCTGGTCATCTCATATGTGCATTGTTCAGTTCTGCTTTAACTTTTAATTGGCTTGTCATATGGGTGACGCTTTTGATTAAGAAAGAGAACCTATCTCTCTTTATCCTCGTGGCGGAGATCCTCTCTCAAAATGCGAAAGTCCTTGCCTTGTCTGCTCTTTTCCCTTAATTGGTCATAACACTTTTTTCGTCTCCTCCCAACTTCTTTAAGACGGTTCCACCTTTCCCTTTTCTGAATTCGATTTGGCAGTACTTATTGTGGGTGTCAACTTCATTTTGTTTCCTCTTTTGCCAATGCCAGCTCTTATAAAATTCGTTACGTCCTAAAGAAGCAAGAGGACGGATCATGGAAGTTCTGTAAAGGCGATGTGCAAGCTCCTTCGTGACATTCGTCTCAGTTTTCAGACACGTGGCTAGAAGTAGTTCATGATGGCTAACGTTCCCTCGCATCACTCGCTGCTCGGACCCACGAACGACTCTGCATTAATCTGGTGCTGACATGTCAACTTTAGCTGTATAGTGTAGATTTGCTAGTCATGAATAATGGCCGGTTGCTTCCTAACCCACCGTTCTTTATTCTATTGGAAGGATGAGAGAGAGAGAGAGAGAGAGAGAGTTGAGTTTGTCTAGGAACTTGTAATCGAGATAAGGAGAGGAATGGATTTCCATTGCTCGTGGCACCGGTTCGGTGCGATGTAACACAAGGGAAGAGCACGAGTTAAATCGTGCTGAGTTCTTTCATCATTGTTCTACTGGCCATAATGTTTCATGACTATATATCCTCAAAAGGCATAATGTATCATCATGTAGCAAAGACTATTATAGCATTCAGAAGAAGCTCAGACTGATCGCAATCAATGCTGTCTAATCGCGGAACTCAATAAACCCCCGAGACGAAAGAACCAGTTAGCAGCAATTTTACCAATACTCGATTTAGAAAGAGTGCGAAGAAACTCTCATCTTATTACGAAATCTCTCGCGCCTCCTAAATTTAAATTGAAAATTTCCTCATCTTGGAAGGATTTCGAATTTTTCTTCCTAAATCTCATTTCCCTTTTATTCATATTTCCCTATAACATACGCGCGCTTTTTCGATGCGTTGTAAAATGGGCTCGAGCCCATAGGCCCAGTCCTTTCCCATCGGAGCCCGGAAAAAAAGCCCATGATTGTCAGGACCTCCGCTGCTTCCTGCGACTTCGCGAGGACGTCCCCCTCGACCGAGCGCTTTTCCTAGAGAGACGCGCAGAGAGAGAGAGAGAGAGAGAGAGAGGAGGCGAGGGACTCGAATCGATGGCTCGACGTGCGGTGACCAAGCTCATCGGCTCGATCGCATCGGAGAAGCCGTCCTCTCTCCTCGCCGCCCTCGCGTCGTCCCGGGCGCGGGGCTACGCCGCCGCGGCCGCGCCGCACCAGCCGGCGGTGTTCGTGGACAAGAGCACCCGCGTCATCTGCCAAGGCATCACCGGCAAGAACGGCACCTTCCACACCGAGCAGGCCATCGAGTATGGCACCAAGATGGTGAGCCTCTCTCGCGCGCGCTCTCTCTCCTTGCCGGCGCGCATGTCATTTCTCCGCTTCTTTTTTTGGCTCTACCGGGCGGCGGCTTCCGTTTCGGCTTCGGAGTCGGACGTTGCGGCGTCGGCGTGACGTGTCGCGGCGCTCCGATCTTTTTCGGTGCCAGTTTTGTTGCGCTAGTCGGTAGGTTTGATCGGCGATTGTCGGTACTTTCGCTGTGTTTCAAGCGGATGATCTGGAACTGTTGAAGACGTAGCTCGTTCGAGCTTTTGCTTTGGAGCATTGGCTTCGCTTCGCGTCCACGTTGCCCGTACATGCCAGTTTTGTTTGAGCACTTCTTTCTTCTTCTTTTTTTTGTCCACCGGTAAATCTGTCCAGTTGCATGAAGATTTTTTAAGCGGTGGCATTGTAGAGTATGATGGAGTCTTTCTTTTTAGTCTTGCTTTGGATGCGAAAATCTGTCGCGAGATGATTCTCCACTTTTGAGCGCTAAGTCAATGTGGACGACAGTTTGAATCGCTTGAATTAGTTATGGGACTTGGGATTGGGAGTGTCTTGCGAGTTGATTATAAGATTTAATGTACTTTATGGGAACAGGTGGGTGGTGTGACTCCCGAGAAGGGCGGAACAGAGCATTTGGGCCTTCCGGTTTTCAATACGGTTGCTGAAGCGAAGGCTGAAACTAAGGCTAATGCTTCGGTCGTATATGTTCCGCCTCCATTTGCTGCTGCTGCCATTATGGAGGCCATGGAAGCTGAGCTCAATCTTGTTGTTTGCATCACGGAAGGGATTCCTCAGCATGATATGGTATTCTAAATTATACCCTTTCACCTGGTATGGGCAAACAACCCATGCTTATTTGTTGATGATTGATAAGGAAGGATTGATGCATTTAAAGGCTAATTGAGTTTGAAAGAACTTAAATTTCAACCACAATTGATTTTTTTTTTTTTTTATATGATACTCAGGGAACATTAATACAACGTTAGGATTTTGACTTCCTTTTACATTTGCAAAAACTAGAAGTCAAGAACTGTTATTCTAAACCCCCTTCTCCCCAGGCGCGCTCTCTCTCTCTCTCTCTCTCTAAGTTTCAAGTATGGATAGTTTAAATGTTGTCGTTGAACATGAGACATCCTGAGATTCATAAAAAAGATCCACATTTTCTGTGATTTAAAGTCAAAACTGATGAACATAATTTCTTCTTTCAAGCCAAAATATGCTTTGGTCATTCTGGACTAGTTTAGTTACTTAGCGATTCTTTTTTGAATAATTGTACAAGTAAATGGTTTTACTTATCAGGGTTTGTATACTAATTATGAATTTGTGACTCCTGATATCCGAAGTTGGACATAACAAATGTATGCTTATGATTCCAGGTTCGAGTCAAGGCTGCTCTGAACAGGCAATCCAAGACACGACTGATTGGACCTAACTGCCCTGGTATTATTAAACCTGGAGAATGTAAAATAGGCATTATGCCTGGGTACATACACAAACCAGGACGTGTGGGTATTGTGTCCCGCTCTGGGACCTTGACTTATGAAGCAGTAAGTCTTCTTTATTTTAGCAGGAATATCATGGCATTCCTAAAATTTCCTTGGTTCAGAATTGATTAGATTTACACTGCTGCACATAAATAGTTATCCAGCAACATATGCAGCAGTATCACTTTTGGACTTCTCATATCCCTTTAATGGTTTAGTGTTTTCTCTCTCAAAATGCACGTTCCTTTTTGAAAAGCCCATTGAAGAAATTAAAGATTTTTTAGGAGAATTGTTTGTCAGTTTGACATTCTTGCCTTCCGATCTCTTTTCTGAAATTCTTTATTGTTCATGTTTTACATGGGAAGTAGTACATGCATAGGTTGTGCCTTGTACTTCGTTTCTGTCAGGGGTGACTCCAAATTTGACCAATGCATTGCTAATTCTTTGGGACAAAGTTGGCCCCTGCAGTTGCTCTAATCAAATACTGACTCTGTTTCTTTTCCTGGGTGGAAACTCTTGTTTTCATTTTCTTTAATCATGCCCTTGGGCCCTCACATCATCTAAATGTTAGTTGAAGAACAGCTTGCGTCTAATCTGTATCTGCCTGGATTATGTCCAATATTTTAGTGGCAGTATCCATCTTATGAGTACTTGCTGAATTTGGAAATTTGTCACTTAGCTCACTTGTCAATTTCTGTTTGTGGGCCTTGTTGGTCATTTGATTTTTGTGGATTCTTGTTTGCTTGAATAGCAGTTATATAGATATGCCTAGTGGGATGACAGAAATTATATTATTTCTCTGTCTTCCTTTTTCCTTGCAGGTTTTTCAAACGACTGCAGTTGGTCTTGGACAATCCACATGTGTGGGAATAGGTGGTGACCCTTTCAATGGGACCAACTTTGTTGACTGCCTCGAGAGATTCGTTGTGGATCCTCAAACAGAAGGTAGATGTCCAAAATGTCAGTTAGTATGCTCATAATTCAATTGGGGTTGTTCATGATTGTTTTTCTCATTATTCAATCTGCCACTCAGCAAAAGCTTGTGAACAGACACGTTCTTATTATTCCTAATCATCTATTTGGTCTAAGATTCTAGGAGAATGGATTGTGACTTACGAGAATTCCTTGTATGAGAAAAAGGGAGCACTAGGATCCAGGAGACTAACACAATTTGGTCCACTTGGCCTGCTGTTCATCTAATCTATTTTGAACTTTGTTTGGCTTAGATCACGATACTCTTTATGTAGTGGCAAGTATATTCTTTTCCACAGAGTGTATGTTCACTTGGTCAATTGAACTGGTATAGATTCCCTAGTGAATCTCTCCTCATAATTTCATCACTGCATCAATTCTCTTAGAATTATTGGTGATCTTCTAATTCCGTTCATACAATTCTCTTGAACATAGATACCTGACACTTGTGCACTTCCAGGGATTATTCTAATAGGTGAAATAGGTGGAACTGCTGAAGAAGATGCTGCTGCATTTATTAAGGTGAGAATTATTTTTCTACCCTTTGATGAATCTTGGCAGTTCATGACAAAATGAAAAAGATAGGCATAACTGGCGCTTTTGTTTGATTATTCAGTCTTCCGCATCCAAAGATAAGATTCCTACATATTTGGAATGCTTTATTTGCTGTTTCATGTACTTTTTAATGAAGATATTTTCATTACTTCTGGAGATTGCTTGGCAACACGTTCTTGCTGTCTGAGCAACTTGAAAGAAACATGGCCCTGTACTTCTAATGCTTGCTTTTGCTTCAGAGATGGTTCATAGTAAATTTTTAGACTACAGGAGAACAACTAACTGACAGCTGAAAGCTCTCTTGTTTCACTAGCGGTACGGATTGTTCATGCATGCAGGCAACTTTACAAAGAAGTTTAGTAATGTTTACGTCTTGTCAATCGGTACCCTGAGGGCACTAATCACTTCTTCTGAGTGCTGTTATAAAGAGAGAATCTGTATCTTCAAGTCATTAAAATTGAATAAAGTGTAATGTTTTGACATGTCCCCAAGAGGATTCAAAATGTTGACTTTTTGTTTCGCATTCATAAAGCACATCGGTGATTGCTTAACAAGTGCCAAGGATACCTGTTTTCCTTATATTATTATTCAAAACTCTTACATAGTTTAGTGTGGCGGCTCAGAGGGACTTTTGTACGACTGCTGAGCTGTGCATTTGTCATTGTCTGAGTTCTTCTGCTTTAACCTCACCTGCTCATTGTGAAAATGTTCATTTGTCTGCAAGTTTGTGATGTTTTGTGTGTTTGGGAAGAGTTATACTTGCAAAAACTAGTCATGCTCCGCTGCCCCATATAATTCTTCTCCTATACTGTCACTGAACTGTCTTTGGTGATCAATCAAACAGGAAAGCAAGACAGAGAAACCCGTCGTTGCTTTTATTGCTGGTCTAACTGCTCCCCCTGGTCGTCGTATGGGTCATGCTGGAGGTGAGCATTTCCTCCAATTTACTACTCTCGACACATTGTCACTCTATCCAGCAGTTGAGAAATACCCTAGGACGTTCTTGTTTCTCATAGAATTGAGGTCCCATATCTCGCTTCTTGCAGCTATTGTGTCAGGTGGCAAAGGCACAGCTCAGGGCAAAACCGAGGCACTTCGAGAAGCCGGTGTTACAGTAGTACAGTCCCCAGCAAAGATTGGTGCTGCTATGCTTGATGTGTTCAAGCAAAGAGGGCTTTGTCAGTAGTTAGAATTGAGTAACATGAACCAAGTTAACATCAATATGAATTTTTTTTTTTTGTCTTGGGAATTTTTGAAAATTTTGTTCCTTTTTCGTGTCCGATCTTAATACAAAGTTGTTTAGAAAGCTTGGGTTCTATATGCTGCAGATGATTTCCATGTTCTTATTTTTGGCTGGTCATTGCTGAGGTGACATTCCGCGTTAGCAGAAACGTGTGACAAGGTTCTTCGTTTGATGAACAGACCACATTGAGGTGATTTTCGAAAGTCTTTAGACTAAACTGAACTTTAAAAACTCAAGGATCACATTTAACATCAAAGAAAAATTCAACAACCTCCCGTGTGACTACCCCGGAAAAAAACTATACATGCAAGAACCTTGCTACTTATTTTTTTGTGACATCGTGACGGCCTCATAATCGTTCATTTTCACATAGGTGATAATTTCTGGAGACTCGGTAATTAATAACAATCAGTGAACATGTCATGATCTTATATAACCACGAGACGAGAAGAGAGAATCTCGTGGAAAGTGAACTTTGCACTCAGTAGTTTCGGTAGCCACGCATTAATGCCAAACATCAAATTTAGTAATGACATGAACCTGCAATTATCCAACAGTCACTCCCAAAAGCATACGGCGCAGACCACAGTAACAAATGGTGATACATTCTTCATTAATGCATAGTCGACCACAGATTATTGCGATTGCAGTACTTACAAATTCAATCAATTTGGATGACACAGAGATTACAAATATTAGGAAATACAAGAATAGAATAGCGGTACGATAGCCTGCCCATTTCAGGCTGTTGACCGATCGACCCTCTCGTGGAGTTGGCACAATGATCTATATCCTATACCTCACCGGGGTTTTCCTTCGTTCTTCCCCTCAATGTACATTTCAGGGCGGTAACATATGAATGTGGCGTAACGTTGGCAACTTGTTCCATTAAATCGAAATCCAAATAAATAAATGACGTATATGTGCGAGCTTTTACGGCTAATCAAGAGCTGCTTTGTTCCTACGGCCAGACATCGCTAGTGGGAGGCCCTCCAAAAGTGGTCCGGTGATGGACGCAGCTGAGAGTACTTGCAAGTCTGATTTCAAGTTCCAGTTGGAAGTTGACCAAATGGATGAGGACCTACGGCCATCCTGATCCTGGAGGCTAGATAAGCTTGAGGCCTTCCGTACTCCAACAGGTTCATCGACCATTACAGAATCCCCAATACCAAGAGGGATAGCATTCGACAAGCTTGACTCCACATCACCAGTCAGCGATGTTCGACTGGCTGATTTTGGTCTCAATGCCAAACCCTTTCCTGTTATTGTGGAGAAACTGCTACGTCTTCCACCACTGTTTTCTTCTTTCAACAACTTTTCTGGAGTCCCGACCCCTAAATCCGGTTCCGCCTTTTGACGCCTCCGGACAGACTTTTCACTAGATTTCTCTCCCTCGTCATCCCCAGAATCTGTAAGAGGTCCATAGTCTGCAACTCCATCTTGGGAAAAACCTAAACTTCGAGTCTTGTAAGATGACTCAGGAAAAGTTGAGGCTTTAGGAGGCAATCCATTGTCAAAGATGTAAGGGGTTCCTGTTCTATAAACAGTCATTTCCATGCCTTCTACACTTCTTTTATTCCGTAAATCAAGGCCGTAGTAATTTTGCAAGGTGTTCATTGCCGGAGAGACCTTTAGAGGTGGTTTCAATCTTAGAGACTCTAAGGAGTCCAAGATATTAGAGGTGGTTCGATGTGAGTGACTATTTTTGCACCCATTCTCTCTGCAAACAATTTGAGCCTTATTAGTCACATACAGTATAATGTGCAGAGATGATTGTACAGAATATTATCCCCTAACAAGAGTGAAAAATGAGGCACCACAAAAAATGATGCTTCTTCTTTCATCACTTAGGAGCAGTACTTATTAATGAGCACCAGGCATATGAAGATATTCATACTTCTTTCCACATACAGAAATGTAAAATTCAGACAAAAAGCCAGAAAAGCTTTATCATCTTTTGTCTCCCTTATCAATACATTTAGGTAGAAGCCCTGATCCAACCAAAAAAGAAAGGTAGAAGCCTTGACAATCTCAGTTGATAAACATCCCATAACAATGACTACTATTTAAGTAAAAGACTTGGCAATCTCACTTTATGAAAACCAAGACAAGATTCTCCCTCCACAACTCTGCTCTTTACGTATAGCCACAATGAGTAGACAAGTACAAGGAGTCGATGAACAGTTATTAGTGAGCAGCATCAACTTTCACCAGGAAAGTGGTTCTTACATAGAAATAATTTCAACGGCAATGGAAAGAATAATTCTGTAGGAATGAAAGCAGAAGAATATTGGGAAACAATAGTTTTAATCAAACTTAATGGATCCAACTCCTTGTTCCTTGGAAATTTTATCTACCAGGAATTGCTCTCCAAGTCCTTGAAAAAACAGGACAGGTAGTTTCTTCCTTTCCGTTTAATTGTTTTCTGGTCAATTAGGTTTCACAGAAGCACAATAATTTTAACTTTGCCATCACCAAGGCCCACTCATCCGGTGATCATCTTGCCCAAGTTAGCATTTCAGCTGCTCTTTAAACACTCAAATGTGCATAAATTTGAAATCGTCTGGTGGTAAAAGGGAATGACAGCAATTATAAAACTCCAAGGAAATCTAGGGGATTAGATATCCTTAAGTACATAACGAGAAACATTAGCTCTGCATCTTTCGGGACCATGTGCATATTTCTGAAAAAAGGTCAGCCATCTCCCATGGAGAAGGCCCAGAGGGATGTCTCCTTGAGGCTATGATGTCTTGATTCTGTTAGAACTCCTTAAATAGTTAGGGAACAACAAATC
Organism: Eucalyptus grandis; assembly: GCF_016545825.1. Lineage (NCBI taxonomy): Eukaryota > Viridiplantae > Streptophyta > Magnoliopsida > Myrtales > Myrtaceae > Eucalyptus > Eucalyptus grandis. The sequence continues at coordinate 10,885,828 of NC_052619.1, read as the reverse complement.
CCAGCATGTTTTCTAGAGTACATTGCAGTCTCTCGTTAGATTAGTCAGTAGTGCAGTAGCCACATTTGAATGACTTTGTTGAAAGTGCCCTTAAAGCAATTTGGTACGTACCTACCAAAGGAATATTTACTACTTACAATGCAATGGTTGTCCTAGGGCACATGTACTAATTGTATAAAAAAAATCGTCATTTGTTACGTATGCTTAACAAGCACTCAAATAAGGTACTCATTAACATGACCACATAATTTTTGTTAAAAGAAAAGGCGTGTCAGGTATCGAACTACTCTGGTTATCCTTGTTCTTTTTAAGGTTTTAACCACTAAATAATGATGGGCAGAGAATATACCACAATGCTATGATAAACAAGATAGGGACCTTTCAAAAAAGCAATCAAGCATAGGTATTTTGCAGTCTTTTGCTTCAGAAATACAAGAGTCTTGTCTTCGTAAAATGTCCTTAATATAACAAAGCATCATTGCACAATACCTTGAAGAACCAGAGTCATCAGACGGGATGGCGGAAGGTGGATGTCTTCCTGGTAACGGTATCCGCAACGTCTTCATAGCAAACATTTGAAGATCAGTGGCTAACCCATTCATCCTTTTTATATCTGCGACCTATGCAGCAAAATAAAAGCCATTAGAAGAGCAAGATAACCTTGAGTGAATCACATAAGTGACACACATTCCTTTAGCTATATCACAAATCTGAGATGGGAACACTTATTCTGGTGACCTAATCCCATAAGAAGGAATGCAAAAGGTAGCTACTTGACCATAAGGATGTAGTCTCTGGAGAGGTGCAATATGCTCGATAGTAGCAAATGTAGAACAATGTTCTAGGGTAAATCTAACCATTACACAGGAAAAAACCTCACTGGCATGCCAGATTAGTTTCTGATCCTTGAAGTACAACGAGACTATCACAGGCATATCATTTCATATGACTGATGCGGAAAGAGCATTTCCCGTCACATGCAAAACCCCATGAGAAGATTACAGGATAGCCTATCGGCATCAGAAACTGCAGAGACTCGATAACCACAAATGCCTTATTTACTTCCATCTCCACGACACATTTCACTCTTATAAGCCGGCCTAAAAATGACTTCAACTCCTTTTAAAAAAAATTAAGGATTTGATCCAGAAAAAACACATCCAAAGTTTTGCGCAAATTCTACACAACCTAAGCCGAGCCATTATCCATGGACAGACACCAGCAACCCACAAGCCTCATGCAGGTCCAAAATTAGCTCTTCTAGCATTCCAACATTGCCAGTCAAAGTCAGTCCGGACAGCAACCTCCACTCATCCGGGAGCGAAATACAAAAGCACGCGATCCTACTCCTACCAACCAACTCCGGAAAGGCGCTCGTCTCAAGCCGTTCCCTTCGGAACCCAAGCCATAACACTCCAATCGAGCCATCCCCCCCGCAGGAACAACCTCAATCCTCACCACACGAAGATCTAGAGCACACGAAAAACGAACCGCGCGAGCCGCCAAACGGGAGAAAGCCGACGAACCTCGACGCCGTACTTGATGGCGACCCCGGCGAGGGTGTCCATCTTCGTCACCTCGTGCTCCAGGTAGTTGCGGCCGTTGGTAGCTCCGGCTCCGCCGCCGCCGGGGACGCCGTTGGAAGGAGACATCTCCTCCTCCGCCGATCCGACGGCCGGATCGAGCCGATCTCCCCTCCGGATCAACGGAAAAGGGGGAAGCAGCCGCGGGCCGACCGGGGAAAGCGCGAGAAGCTTCGGACGGGAAGCGCGAGAGCGAAGAGAGAATGCGGAAGCGAGGCCCCCTCTTCTTTCTCTCTCTTCTTTCTCTCTCTTCTGCAATGGATTTTGTCGAACAGGTAGAGAGCAGCACCGACAGAAGGAAGGCGAAACGAATGAAATGATTGAACGCGTAGAGATAGAGAGAGAGAGAGAGAGAGGCGATGTGGGGGAGTTCGATCGAGCTTCTTCTGAAATTTTAACTGCGGAATCGCATATTCTTCGGCAGGAAATATTTATGGATTCTCTGTCACGATAATAGTTAAAAAAATAAATAAAAATAGAATAAATAATGTCACAGTTCATAAACTTCGACTCGTATATATCGTGAGCCGCAAACTTTTTGTTCATTAAATATACGCCAAAAATTTCAAAAATTATATTAAATAAATTAAAATTTTATAGAGCATAATGTATATCTAAACAAAAATTAAAAACCGATTTGTGTCATTTTTTCAAAATGGAAACCGTCCAGAAAATTTATTTTAATTTTTTTATTTAACTTTTGTGCTTGTTCGTGCTCACGTTAGGTGATGATTAGCTGAGACGCGTCCCAGGTACGAGCGATGCTTGTCCGTTGCTCCTCTCTCTCTCCTTTGACCCTAATATTTATTTGGGGATTCGTGGTGTGAGATAGGCATATAATATATATATCCAGTTAATAAATTTTTCGTTCATTTAATACAAGGTTACAGTTTCCAAAGTCTTTTATATATATATATATATATATATTCTCCAATTCCTGAGTCAACCCTCGCAATTTAATTAATTGGGAATACTAATTCGAGGATCAAGAGCAGATTTGGAGAAAAGTGCGTGTATTTATGAGTTGTTAGATCCGTTAAATGACGTGAAAATTTAACTCTATATAATTTTTTCCTGATAAGAAAAATTCAACAACTTAAATTAGTCAATAAAAGTTACGAATTTCAAAGTTTGTCCGTCAATCACGCGGGCACAATCTGGTGAAAACGAGCAACGGATTTCAAATGAAGTGTCAAAAAGCACGAGGAAAAATATCACGGTCAAATTCGGGAGACTGCCATCTCCGGGCGGCCAGGAGAGAAGGGTCACCTGTTTTTCGTTTCGACATTGGACACCCGAAATCGGTGGTCGTAAGCTCTCTCTGATTTGACGAGAACAGGGTTTTGGCAGCAAAACGCACAGATCAAACCCGCAAAAGCGCATCAAGTCACGGAAGGACGTGCGTCTTGTCAAAGAAAGTTAGGGGCGAGACTGAGCCTACGTTGTGTGCATCGGACCTTAGTCAGCATCTAATTTCTCACTCTCTTAAAAGGCGATGACAAAACGGATCTTTCATAGTCTTGTCATATATTTGAGTTTTGACTATCAACTTCTCCCTTCGGAGATACCGGTAAATGGACCTATCAAAGCTGGGGAACGCGAATCGACCGCTCGATAGAGCCATGGGTCGTTTGTCTCTTTGCTTTCCAAGAGTTTCAAAAGGGGAGGTCGGTACCCGAGACGTCCGTCATCCTCCGCTTTTTGGAATTCTTTCGCTACGCGTCCTCATCGGCTTTAATGCTATGGCATTATTACATGTCGAGTCTCGATCAGATCTGAAGGGGGAGAGCATGTTCACAGCGTCCTATATTAGCACACCCGGACTAGTAAAACCTCGTGATGCATTAGGGGACCTAAGTTGGAATTTAATAAAATTGTGACGGCAACAAGGGCAAAATAAAATTTTCCTTTAAATGACCCCCTCAACATGCCGAAAATGCTGAAAAGCCCAAGGTAGCCCCAACCTGTCTTGAACTTTCAGCCTTAAAAATGCTAGCTTGGCTATTAAGCCTCTTCAAAAAAAAATTCCCAAACACTTCTATTTTTACCTAAAGATCTTTAACCCCCAAAACTCCTTGGAAAACTCCTTGGAAAGCAGTTTCCAAACGCACTCTTGACCTTGTTTGGTTTCAACTTTTACAAGACTCTTGACCTTGTTTGGTTTCAACTTTTACAAGCAGATTTTGGGAAAATATAAAATGCTTCGCAAGTATTTTTTAGACTCTCTTGCTCAAATACTAATTTTGCAAATGCCAAAACCTACTTTGAGCTTTCAACATCTTGAAAATACAAGTCCGATGTTCATCTTCTTCCCTATTCATTCACGACTATTCATCTTCCACCACTTGGGGGTCACACATCCCTAGTGACCATCGCTTGGGGCGATGCACCTCACAACCTAAGCGATGCCACGTAAACACGTAACCTTAGGCTGCCAAATTTGGCCGTCCGGCAATTGTCTGGCAGTTGGCTAGTAGCCGGCCTCCGTCGAATTTAATTTTCAGACTTGAAAAAAAAATAACAAAAGCCTTTTTATAAATGTGAATTTGGAATTTTACCAAACGACATTTATGCCAAAACTATTTTTCAATGCTATTTGAAGTTATAATTTGTCAAAAGATATAGTATTTCGGAAAACCCCTTTACCCAAAAGATATTACCATTTTCCCAAAACCATTTCCCCAAAGACGAACCAAATAGGCTTAACATCTACTGTTACCCAAGGTCGTATCACCCAAAAAACAGTACCTGTGGCGGAGCCCAACATGGAAAACAGTTCTAGAAATATGTCAGAAATGCATGAATGTTCGGCACCAGGAAACGCAGAACCACGGACAAGATGATGTACTGCTCATAGATCCATTGAGAGAATGAACATATAGCGCTAACTCAACATCTTCCCCCACGGATATTCTAGCATTTGGATAGAGGATAAGACCATGTGAATGCCTTTCTCAGGAACTCTTTCGATTATTGCGCCAGGAGAAAGCAAAAAGAGAGTTCCAACAGGAGCAAATCCTTTTCAAGACAGTAATTAGCTTGAATAAAAAGGACACGTTAAACATACATATGCTAGGGTATACATTTTCCCAGATGAGAAACATCATACTACTAGAAACAAATGACACTCGAACAAAAGTATAGTATATCAACAGGATAACAAAAAATTATCTCCCAACATTCTGATGAAGATAGTGGTTCGCCTATGAATGTATTCGATACACCTCTCACCTGGAGGGGCTTTTAAATTACGGAATAGTGACAGGTTCAAAGCTAAATTCCCCCTGCCAAAGAAGCTTCCCTGCAAAAGAGAGTGTTGAAACAGAGGTCATACCTATTGTCGCAACTCCATAAAAACCAAGGGTGCCCCCCAACATAAAGTTTGATTACCCATTTACTCTCTCTCTCTCTCTCTCTCTCTGATCATAAGATACTTACCCTACAGAAGGCTTCCAACAATAAAACAGAAACATCTGCCTAACTCACTGTATGTTTAATTAAACATCAACATCTCCAACAAAGGAGAACAGAAAGACAAAGCCACTTGCAACATTAATTGTCCAAGGATATTTCTACAAGTCACTCTAATTCAGATTCAAAGTAAAATCCTTGTGCGGGCTAGCGTTTAGAGAGAGAGAAGTTCCACAGATAACTTTCTTTTCATCTCTGTCTATTTAATCTATTCACCAATCGTCTAAAGATATGCAACGTTAGTTCAAATAATTATTCGACATATCTGAGGTCTGCCAACTTGGTTGTCAACTGGCAGAAAGCTATGGGATGCCAATTTCAGTCATCGTATGCCATTATTGGCGTCATATATAGACAAACTTCCTCATTTTGTTACAGTAGGTTTCAGAAGAATATGAACTACTACGAAGAAAAAGCCAAAAAATCTACAAGTTATGCAAGAGTGGATATCGAACGAATGAAGAAATTGCAGGCTGACACTTGCACTCTTAAAGTGTCCCTGACCCTAAATGACTCCTTCAACAAAAGTACTCCAAAGTGTTGATATGCCGTCATCACATTCTTTGTTGTAAAATTTAAGACTAAACTATATGCTAACAAAAGAAGAAACAGTGGACATCGGCATAAAACTATGTGAGGATGAACCAATGCAGAACGTCAACAAGATAAGACTATCAGCATAAGCACAATAAATAAAATACCTACAATCAGAGTATCCCCTGAAAATGAAAGCTAGTGGAAAGAAGACTAGCATACTCAATTGATTTCCCTCCCAGCAAGGGGGAGCACATAGTTGCGAGATAATTATCATGCGAGGTATAAAAGGCCTGAGCTCAGACAACTTAACAGGACAGCTGTAGGAACCATAGCAAGATAAGCACAGAAAGGAAAAAGATTCTGGTGCTAAAGGAACCTCACCGAGCCTAACTCCTTTGAATTTCTATCTCAATTACTGAGAAGAAGATGCTGGGAGAAGATTTACCTTAATGCTACGGTCAATAAACTAATTTGAAAAAAGTAAGAAATAGTCAGTATTCCACTGGATGCAAAGCACTAGCACAAACTAACACAAGAGGCAAATAAAACTTACAATAATTCATTCTAATGATCTAAACATGTTCGCCAGCTTAATGATTTACTCTGGTACTGGGAACAAAACCGGTAAAAACACACATCAACTGTCTAAAGGTTGAAAGCAAAGAGACAGTGACAGAACTCTGTAGCTCACTAAACTGGATCCGTGGATACATGAGGAAAGCATAATATTGCTTGCAAAATGGAGAATTGTTCGCGAATATTTTGCTCTAGATGTAAACTAAACACGTAAAGTATCAATTCCCTCTCTTACACTTGTCTACAACAAGGCATTGAAGTCACTCATCCCACCATTTTACGTTGTGGAAAAGCTAAACATACATGACAAAGGGACATATGTCCCCATTTATATACATATGCACAATTAAACATGTTTATATAGATAATAGACTCTGCTGGTGTGATAGCATCTTGTGCTACCAGCAATCTAACTTAATCAGTAAATCTACAGAGTGAAAAGGCCCACCGACTCTGTTGTTGACACATGAGACCTCTATTTCTCCAGTGCCATATAGAGTCTCTTGGAGGAAAAAAATGCAAGAACTGGCACATCTTTTCCAGAAAACATGAGGAAAGTGCCCAGAGATGACAATTCAAAAGTTGCCTATCATTTTCCCCCACAACTTCTCTCAATACTACAGTTCTGCCACTTCCAATCTTTCCTATAGTTATGTTTGAGGTAAGCTTTTTTAATAAACTCTCTCCCTCGACAATTTGGGCAAAAACACAAGGATTTAGTGAATTACTACTTCTAGAACATCACACTCCATCATACTATAAAATGCCATTGACCTACCAAACTGCTAGCTCCCAATGTTGTTCTTTTTCCATCTTTTAGCTCTCCACTTTAAACAGTCCTTAAATCCACTCTGTGGTAAGGATGCTAGCTCAATAAGTCTTAAAAGGCAAGAGGCATTTGCAAACTGGAGCGCCACATGGATCAGAGGCAGCAATTGAAATAAAGAAGGAGCTCATTCTTTTCTCGAAAGATTATTAGACAGTTCAGTGGAGCCTTCATCTAGTCACGCGGATGATAATTGTGCCCGTATGGGATGTTATCACCTACACCTCTACTTCATCTGTCAGCGACAAGAATTTTCGCTGCATTTCAGAGTTCTTTCCACATAATCTTTCATCCACCATAAACGAAAAAACTAAGTCATTCTCCATTAAACATTCTTCCTTCCCAGCCTCTCTTTTTCTCCTGAGTGAGAAGTTACAACTATAATATCAAGTCTCCACACATACAAAATGATTAATCAGCTACAAGAATGTCCATTGATTAACTAATAATGCCATCATAGGAGTCATCCAAGCCTAATTGAGTATTCTGAATCCTTTCATTTTGAAAACTAGACTATTTTGTATCCCTATTCTAGATGAAGAAACAACTACCATATCCTGCGCTTATACTCATTGCTGTCCTGCTGACCGGAACAACCGCATAAGCCAAATAAAAAACAGTTTATCCAGTTTCCTCCTAAACTTAATTTAAGTAGCATTAACGATCATAGAAAACAAAACACTGGCGCTTCAAAATCAGTTTGATTAAAAGGAATATTTTTAATAAAAGGGAAAATGCTAATTATCTCGGCTTAAAGTGGGGCATGAGCCATGAACTGATTACTTACATTCACTACAAAGTGAAAGCAAAAACTTTGAATTCAGGAAGATTATTGCATGCATTGCTCTTTTCAAAATTGATGTGAGCTTGTCACCGAAAAACTTCCACAGCAATCAGCCAAACTACTGTCTCCAATTAAAAGTTCACAGTAAAACATATAATAGTAGTCATCCCCAGATCATATGACAAGAAGATAACAGAAGCTGCAGGTTATGATGAAACTCTAGTCAATTTGCATGAAATTTAAGCATAATATAAGGTTTCACTTAACGAAGATGCAGATTAAACCAGCAAGAACATCACCTTCTATTATGCAAATCCCTGGCTATTACAGCTACCAATATCTACTTATCTCTTATCTAAGGTTTAGAGGAGGCAAAACAATACATTGAACTACCCCGAGTTTGTATTGTCAAAAATTAAAATAATAATAATAATAATACTACAAGTATAGACTACAAAAGCAGGAATAAGACAAACCAGAAAATGCGAAAACACAACTCACTCGTTCTTTGATGACCAGCACCCACAGGTTCTCAATCAAGATCTTCCTGTCTGGTTTCCGATTCAAAGTTCCGATTTGCGCCACCCCCAGTATTTGAATTCCCATCGTTGTTTCCATTATTGTTACCACTCCCACTGCCACTATCACTTGTCTCTGCAGGAGAACCAAATGTCCTGTTGAACGGCCATGGAAGTGGCAACGAAATCCTGAATCGCCGCTCCATTGTCTGTGGCGTCTGAGAACTGTCTCCAGACGCAGGAGCACCGGACAAGTCACTAGACACATCGGTTTGGGTCCGACCACCAAGAACTTGCTGGGCCTGGGGACCCCTATTCCTTTGCTCATAATCAGGATCATCAGTGGGTAATTCATGTCTACAAACAGGGCAAGAATTGTGCAATTCCAACCAGGGCAAAATGCAATCAGAATGGTATATATGCTTACAAGGCATTTGCTTTGCCTCCTCACCAAGCTCAAACGTGTCCTTACAGACCGCACACTGCGAATTGTCTGAGGCGAGCGATTCCTCGTCGATCTTGACAACCGGAAGCCCATTAATTGCGGTCTTCGACGCAGGGGGCGTGCCGTAGCGATTGGGATCGTTCTCCGCGAGTTGCTGGATTAGTTGCTCGAGATTGGAGCCAATAAAGTAGTCGCCTAGGTTGATGTTCCCGGGGAAGCGGAAGGAGCCGCCGCTGTCGCCGCCGGTATTGTTGTCAATGACGAACTGAATGTTGGCGCCGCCGGCTCTTAGGGTTTGGAAGTAGTTGTTGAGGAAGAGGAGGGGGTTGAACGCGTCCGGATTGTTGCTGTTGCCGCCGCCGTCGCCGAAGGCGGAGGCGCCCCCGAAGAGCGCCGAGAAATCGTCCATCCCCCCGCCCCTCCGCCCGCGGCGCCGCCGGCGGTGGAGGAGGACGTGAAGACCCAGGGAGTCCGGCGCCGGAGCTGAAACTCATGCCGCCGCCCGACCCCGACCCCGACCCGGCGGAGCCGCCGCTGCCGAAGTTCTCGAAGGGGAAGAAGGGGGGGAGCATGGGGCTGACGTCGGGGCTCTCGGACTCCTCTAAGAATTCGCCGTTGCAGTCGGGGCAGACGAGATCGGCGGTCGGGGAGCGGTTGATCGAGACCGTACTTCTGCACTGGTGACAATAATAGAGCTGCGGGCCGCCGCCGAAGCCGGCGCCGGCGCCGGTCCTGCCGCCAGAGGATGCCATGAGGAGAGAGAAAGGAGGGGAATTGTAGAGAGAGAAAGGGCGCCTGCTTCGGACGGGGAGGGATAAATATCGGAACGGATGACGACGCGCCGGTGAGAAGAGGGGACGAGGACGGGAGGGGAGGAGGTGTGTAATTGGCCTTGGTTGGTGCCGACTAGAATGTTCCAATTTTTGGAAGGAACGAATTTTTTTGATTTAATTAATTAATTAGGAACTACACTAATTTAAAAAAAAAGGGATTTTTTTTTTCTATTTGTGGAGAATTTACTTAATAAAGAATGGACTTGTTCCAACGAAAAGAAGTTGGATTTAATTGATTAGGTTTAGCTTTTCTTTTTCAAATCATCCATTTGAAAACACCGGTAGTTTATACCTAGATAAATAATTTAAAAATGAACCGGGGTGGTGAGTTCTCTTGTTTACCTAGCACCTAGGGGTTTACGCTTTAGCTACCTGGCTAAGGCGGTTTTTCCAAAGACAAAAATAAAATAAAATAAAATATAATATAATAAAAGAAAGAATTTTTCTACGGATAAAACACTATTCATAAATTGGTTTGATTACGACTTTAGAGAAGGATGCTAGTATCAATGCACAGACTCACTCGCCTAGAGTGTTTTAAAGAGAGAAGTTCTATGTTTAAATGCTCTATATTGTTCAATTGTTTAAATGGATACAAATGAGGGAAAGAACCATTTTATTTATACGAGTCACTCTTATTAAAATTTTGACTACTTTTCGATTTAACAGTAAAACTACCAACTACCGATATTTATGATAATAATTCTTCAGAATTCGATACGTTTATGTATTGCTCGTCCAACAGAAGATTCTAGAGAATTTCAAAACTCTAGCTTGATCTTCTAGAATCATACATGGCCCTTCATTTAGAGGAAGCTTGAGATCGTGACATTAGCACGATGTTAAAATCTCGTCATTTATGATTCTTTCTAAACGAACATGGAGAGAATAACTTCTCCTTCTTTTTCCCAAAATTCATGTATTCCTTTTATTTTCATTTGGCATTGAACAAACTTAATTTTATGTTATCACTTAGTATAAATTAAGAGTAAGCATTAGTCTAGGGTCAATCTTGAACCGGCCTAATTTGGTTGATCCTAGTCTAGTTCTTAAGAAGATTGGGCCGATCTTTAGTTTTATAACCTCTAACCTATATCATGCAGGTTAATTCTTGATCTAGGACTTTAGGGTTGATCTAATTATGGTATATTATGTATACTCTAAACCTCAACGTCTCTGCCTCTATTCTTTTTTATACGATTTTGCCCTATAAATTAGAAAGTAGAAACTTAACCCTAATTTGACCAAAAAAACAAAAGAAACTATCTTTGCTCACCTCGGCCTTGCTCACCTCTAGCCTCTCCTTACTTGTCTCATGAGCACAACTCGGTACAATCTCTCACGTCTCATGAACGCAGCTCAACAATTGCAAATAGAGATTTCTGTTGTTATTTTATCTTAAATTTATATTTGATATGTATAGTTTGGTTGCTTATGAATATGGAACTTATAAGAGTACATTTATCCTTTTAAGGAGTACAAAAAATAAAACAAAAATATAATTAATTGGTCTTAGGTTGACGCTGAAATTAGGCTAGACCCATAGGGCCAGTCTAGTTATTGCTCCCGAGGTCAATAGGGTCAATTCTTGGTCCCAAAAATTGAGGACCAATACTATACGATTAGCCTTATATTAGGTATTGGACCAACCCAACTTAGACCATATTTAGCCCTAATATAAACTTTTCTTTTTTGGGCTAGAAATCTAGTATATACGTCTTGTTACTTAATTCACTTATTAAAGGATCCTGTCAAGTGGAAACAAATCAAACTTACATGTTTAATTTGATTTGTAACATATGCATACATATGTATGTAAAATGAGGGTGTAAGTTGAAAAAATCTCCAAACATAACCAAAGCCAAACCGTGGGTATCAGTATTATACTCCTATATGATTTTCATTTGTTTAGGAATAATTCGGGTTCAAGGCGTAGTCTAGCTTTGATGACGAATGCGTACTATATAGAAAAGTATAACATAAATTTAATGTGAATACAGCATCACCGAGCGGGGATAGCTCAGTTGGGAGAGCGTCAGACTGAAGATCTGAAGGTCGCGTGTTCGATCCACGCTCACCGCACTTTTCCTTTTTCATATTTTCTTTTCCCAAAATCTCTGGATTTTACACTTTATTTTTTGGTTGTTCTCTCAAATTTTCATATCTGCATAAGTTGTTCTTTGGGAAAGAATTCTAAATTCCGCTTAATACTGCACTTTCCCTGTTTTCAGATTTTCTTTTCCCAAAATCTCTCGATTTTATTTAATTTTTTGGTTGTTCTATCAAAATTTCGTATATTGATATTATTATCCGTAAAAAAATCCTGAATTCCGTTGTTTTGTCAAAATTTTCACATCTTCATAAGTTATTATCTGCAAGAGAATTCTAAATTCCACTTAATACCGCACTTTCCCCATTTTCATATTTTCTTTTATCAAAATCTCTTAATTTTTTTCGTTGTTCCGTCAAAATTTGTGTATTCATTATCCGCAAAAGAATTCTGAATTGCGCTTGTCGTTATCTACAAAAGAATTCTAAGTTCTGCTTATCACTGCACTTTCCTTGTTGTCATATTTTCTTTTCCCGAAATCTCTCGATTTTTTTTTATTTTATTGTTCTGTCAAAATTTTCATATCTTGGTGAGTTATTATCCGTAAAAGTTCTGTCAAAATTTTCACGTCTTAATAAGTTACCATCCGCAAAAGAATTCTAAATTCTGCTTAACATGGCACTTTTCCTGTTTTCATATTTTCCTTTTCCAAAATTTATCGATTTTGTGTATCTTCATAAGTTACTATCCGCAAAAGAATTCTAAATTCTGCTTGTTGTTATCTACAAGAGAATTCTGAATTTCTCTTAACAATTCATGTTCTTTGATGTCCACGTGTTTGATTGAAATTGCCAACTAGCACTCAAGATTGCGTCCTCGTGTTTGACTTTTTCATAATGATGAGAAATTGGAAGTTTAAGGCAAGTGGATTCTTCGTATGTAGAGGATAGGTAAAATTCATGACACCGAGACCAACTATGTTAGTTGTTTGGCATGTACAATAAGGATGCGTTATATTATCTATATAATTTGATATGAGATGAAATATGTGTGAAATTGAACATAGATCGCATACTCATGGCTCAATCACCACACCATTGTTATCAATGGCAAACCCAGAGGGTTAACAACCCTCCTATTCTTAAGCCGTCAAGTAAACACTCATTACATCTCATAAAAGTTGTCCATAAAATCTATATGACTTGCTCCCCTGACTTCATTTTTTTATTTTTCTGAATACTTTATCTCGACATCTTAAGTTAAAATTGGCATTTTCCATCGGTTAAAATGATTGTGGGGGTTACAAGGCCAACAGGTCGATTGAGAGATACTGTGTGAAGCACGGGTCGATCTTACAATGGATGTTTCACCCACCCTTTTACCTTTACCGGCGCGGGTAGCTATTATATCGGTCTACCAATTCCTCAAACATTCCTTACGAGATGCAATAGAGTTTACCCTCTCCATTTAAAGGACCCCGTAATTTTTAGTGTAATTTTTTCTTCTCCACTCAGGAATGAATACCCTTGATATTTTATGTCCCAAAATTCAAATGAAACAGTTTTAGGACGTATTCAAATCTAAATATTTCAAGTTGTAATTGACATTTTCTATTGGTTAAAACGATGGTGACCGAGCCCCACAAATCGGTGGAGAAAATAAGAAGAGATCGTGCAAGGTGCAAACAAGCAATGACAAACACCATGCCAATGGTCACGGTCACCTAGGGTTTTCTAGGCAGCCATCACATTGTTGTGGCGCACACACGCAAAAAGACCGTCTCGACCATAATGGCTGCCGGCCGGGCACGACGTCACCATCATTCATGGCCACTCTCTCCTTTTCCGGTTTCTATATTATTCTATGTTTTGTTTCAGAGCATGAATTTTCTAAGATATTCTCTTTATTTTATTCATAAAAGCTGTACCATCTCTACATATGGTAATATTTCCCGAAACCACTCTAATATTGGATGATCCTGAGCGACAAATATGAATGTCATCTATGTACTATTTTAACTAAAAATGAGTATGAATGATTTTTTATTTATTTATTTGTAATCCATCAATCATAAAATTAACCGAAAAGAAGTTATCTTCGACCTGGGATGATGGAAGAAAACGCAGCCATTTTTCTTCGGATGTGAATTTTATACGGAATAGGTCAAATTTCGAAGGGAAAATGAAGGAGTAAACTTTTTTCTTTAGAGTAAGCCAAAACAAACTAGTGTCTTGAATGTTGTCTTTATTGATGTTTTATTTGTGTACCTTTCCTTTCATAGTGGTTGATTTAATGGGGCCACCTGTCTCCTAAGGGATCGCGAATTTTATTCATGCCGTGCAGCATTGTCCAATTGTGACCCAGCTTGTAAGGAGAGACTTCCCCAGTTGCCACTTGCCAGTATTTTCGATGGAGCTGTGACCACAGGCATGTCGACTCGGGAATTCTTTGGTGGTGGCGGGCGGTGCAAAGTAGCTATAAGTTCGGACCAGAACATGCAGTACGAGGTACGAAATTTATAGGGAAGTAAATCGTTAGCATTGGCCATCATCTTCCTTTGCAAGCCATTGTTCGAGAAGATGCATCTTATTTTACCGTTGACGTCGGAGAAGAAAAAAGAGAGAGAGAGATTTGACAATGGAGTTCCGCGCCAAAACGGCGCGTCAACTTGTTAAGGGAGAAAGAGGGATAGCATGCACGAGCTGGCAAGGCCACCTCCTTTCCAGGACTCTCTCAACTGTCTCTTTCCCCCCCTCTCTTTCTGTTCATCCACAGACACGAGATAGATAGATAGATAGAGAGAGAACCCACTTCTCTCTCTCTCCTCCTCCTCTTTCCGTGGGGGATCCAGTTCAATCTCTTTCGCTCCTCCTCCTCCTCTCTTGCCCGGAGATGAATCTCAACCTCCCCATTCGTCTTTTTCGTGAGTGATCGGATCCGATCGCCGAGGAGAGGTGGATAGGAAGCACGTACCACGGGCTCGGAAACAATGAACGACAAGGCATTGGTCACCAAGGACCTCCACGCCAGGCACACCAAGGTCGACTAACCCCGCTTTAGATCCTTCATCGGCTCGTCTGATCCTTTTGGTTTTCATTGCTTCCTCATGGTTTTCATTCTGCACCGCTCTTCAACCAGAGCAATTGCTTATTTTTCAGACATTGCCGAGGTCGACCGTATTTGTTGTTTCCTGATAATTCCGTCTAAGATGTTGTATCATGTTAAAGATGACTCCGTAATAACAAGCCATAAGAATAGTTAAAGCCCAAATATCTATCGGCAATGTCGTTTCTGCTCGCAATTCTTTCGATTACAAGGTGAAAACTTGAAATGCATAGTAGGTTGGTCTTTGTTTGGGCGTTGTGTTTTTGTCCAAGGCGCTGGAGTTTGTCGGTAGGCCAAAACGTGCACGTCGTCAAGGAAGTGATCACTTCCAGTCTTTTATCAGCCGGTGTTATATGTGGTCTCTTTTAAGTTCTGTTAACAATAACTCTTTGCCAACTAGTGATAAGACTCCCAAGATTTGTTCTTCATGACATGGCTATTAGAGTTCTCTTTAAGAAAGGGAATGAAAAAGGCCTCCTTGCTGGCCCATCAGCTGCATAGGTCACTCCAGGAAATTAGAGGATCGGCAGAACGGTATTGTTGATCCTTATGAAGGAGAAAATGAGATCTTTTTATCATATTCGGTATCATCATCAATTAAAAAGATTCGTTGCCCTGGACCAATCGACTGCTTTTAGCTTTTCTAACCAGGCTAATTGCACATGAACTATGGATCCATAAATTACATGTGAACAGCTTAGTTTCTTGGCCTGGGTCTACTTTGTGCTGCTATACAAAAGTAGTTGTGCTCCGTTCAGTTGATCTCACCAACTGAAAATATCATTTCTTGATTGTCACATGCAGATACTCGAGGGTCTTCTCAAACTTCCAGAAAATAGGGAGTGTGCAGATTGCCAAAGCAAGTATGTCATGCGATCAATATCAACTGTGCCGTGTATATAATAAGATTTTGTGCAGATTGCCAGAGCATGTCATACAATCAATATCGACTGTGATGCGTATGTCATAAGATTTCCTTAAGTAAATAATTGAATCTTTGGTCTTTTAAGTCTACTTGAAACTCAGGAAATTGCATAATCATCTTGAATGTTGATTTACATATTGAGCACATAACAGCCTCTAAATTCCCAGATTACCAATTTGAACTAGTTTAGGTTGAAACCATGGTGCAAGGACTTCTAGAGCTTGACAGCATTCAGATGGGAATTATGACATTTTCTTTCCACGTGCTTTTTAGGTCTTGGTATCGCATAATGCTTTGACCTGGCAATCTGCATAGTTTCTTTCGGGCATATACTTTCTACTCATTTCTCTAAGTTCAACGCACGTCCTCATTTTATTCCACATTCTGAGCATCTTTTGTACTTGATGCACTAAAACTCTTTTAGGGCTCCTCGATGGGCAAGTGTGAATCTAGGAATTTTCATATGCATGCAATGTTCCGGGATCCATCGGAGTCTTGGAGTACATATTTCAAAGGTACTATTCTACCATTCTTTTTCACTAATGTGTTTTCTTGATAGTATGCTCTAGTTCAGCAAACAACAATTTAAATAATAACAAAGAAATTTCAAACCACCTAGCGTGGACAACAGAAGCAAGCTTGCTGTTTTCTTCTTTTTTGGGATTAAGTTGCTGTTTACTGTTAGATTTCAAGGTGGTTAGAATCTACAAGAGGTTATCCCAGGAGGTTTTGATATGGTTGCTTCTATTCTCATGATAGGCATATTCGGCATCCTGTGCACTTTTCTTTTGCAGTACCTTTTTTCCCTTCCGTCTTGTCTGTATAGAACTAAGTCATCACTTTCCCAAACTCCTAGCTCTGGGAAATGCATCTGCATCTATAATATTAAGGAAGTAACACCGTAGTCATTGTTAGTGACATTCTTGTCATTAAGTTGTAAACCTGTGCATTTGCTATTCTGGGTGCTTAATAAGCTGCTTATTGTTTGTATTTAGTCCCATTCAACGGAACGCACTGAAATTTAGAAAATGAGCCTCAGTCAGACCGTTTGTCACAAGGTTTTACTACAGTGATGATTCCTGTGTGCTTTGTGGACATTGTTGTTGAAATGCTGGTTCTTGTCTTTCGAGTTTCAAGTTTGAGTGGATTTTCCTCCACATGCCAAGTATTTTTTATTAAGTAGTGATCCTTCAGGATATGAATTGATGCTACTGAATTCCAGATCTGTATGCATCTAGGAGTCCATTTAGAGAAGAAAAGTACAATTAGGAAATGGAATTCTTTTTTCTCCTCTTTGATTCTTCTCAAACCTTTATCATTCCCTGTGAAGCTTGAACGTGGAAATATAGCAAGCTGCAACAGGCAGCAGCAGCAACACAAACTCTGGACACATATAGAGATTTTCATTGTAATGCTATTGTTAATATTCTTATCCTAATCATCTCTTCTGTCTGGCTACAACCTCGATCTCTGGACACATACAGAGATTTTCATTGTCATGCTATTGTTAATATTCTTGTCCTAATCACCTCTTATGTCTGGCTACTGCCTGATATCTGATAATGGGCTTTATTTTTTCTTTGTAAATAGGTTAGATCGACTACTTTGGATACATGGCTACCAGAACAGGTTGCTTTTATGCAGTGTAAGAAAATTTGCCATCAACTCGGTTTTTTGATGCATTCTATGACATTGTTCGAGTCCTCCTGTCAAACTTGAGAAAATATGGACAGCAGCACAACGACATGATATTCTCAAGGAGCAACAGTAAAAATGAAATGGGCGATTACTTTTTACAATTCAATGCATCTTTTTCATTGCTATCTTGTAAATAACCCAACTATATTCTTCATTAACTTAATCATTTTTACAGAATAGTTCCATTTGTCCTCCAGCCTTTCTTTGTGATTTATTTAATCATTATTGATCTAATCATGCAGTTAAGTTGCTTTCCATGTTATTGGTTTCTTAATAGTATATTCCATTTTGATCTTCTTTTGCTTTATATACAAACATATTTATAGCTCCGTATCTTGTGAATAACTGTGAAAGGTATGGGAAACAAGAGGTCCAACAAATACTGGGAAGCAGAACTTCCACCGGATTATGACAGAAGTGAGATTCAGAAATTCATTTCTACCAAGTATATATCCTGCTCTGCCTTATGATGAATTTAACAAAATGATATGATTTCCTGTTTCTGTTTTGTTTACAACCTGCTTGCTTGTTATAAGGTATGATGAGAAAAGATGGGTTGCAAAAGATGCACCGCAGCCAAGTTTTGAAGGCATCAGTCTGTGCCGCGTCTCCAGTGAGCCTGTAGAAGACAGATCAAAAGCTTCCATACCTAAGAAGATGAGAAACTTTTCTCTGGAAGAAGAGATTCTCACATCGCATGTAGCACCGGCAGCTCCACCTCCAGCAAGACACCGAGGGGTATCTTCAAATTTCTCTTAGCATCTTTCCAAAGAGATTCAATTGCTAGTTTTTCATGTACAGCAACACCTTCCGTGCTTCTTTTGTATGTCATAGAAAGTCAGAAACTATGTTTCACCTAACCTAGGCCACACCCAGGGTTCTAAGGGGTAAGGGGGGAAGGAACTGGGTTCAAATCCCCAATCAATCCGACTTATCTCAACTTGTGTGGCAGAAAAGAACATGTCTCAACAGGCCAAGAAAAAAACTTAAGCCCGACTTTCTCTCCCTCTTCTCTATGTTTTGTGCCCTCCAGTGTATTTTCTTAGATTTTGCTTTTTTCCGGTACTCTTTTTGAATATCAAACTTAAAATAGAGATGGGCTACAAGCATCTGTTATGTAAGAGGGGTATATTACGGTGGATATAACTAATAAGTCTGTCTGGCAGTTACTTGGCAATTCTCACAATACTATCCAAATGTTGATGTTAACCAATGTGAAAAGTTCCACTTCCGGTTTCTTCATTTTATCTGAGATCCACACGTTGACTAGCTCACTGGCCCCGAGACTTATTTCACTTGTCGCCCTTAATTTCCTCGGTGCAGTTTTCATTTGATATGGAGGACAATGGAGCGGCCAAGTTACCCCCGATGAGTGAGTCCAATACATCCATAAAACCGATTGACGGAAAAGTGGATCTGTTCAGCCTACTCTACTCTCGTGGTTCACAACAAGACTGTTGTTCCAAAACTCCTTCAAACTGGGCAAAATTTGAATGTGAGAATTCCATGTCTTGCCAGTGGATCTGGCTTGCGATGGTTTGTTTTATTCTAATGTGGGAGTCAAGAATCATCTGTTTCATTTCATGTGCATGAATCAGCTCTTTTGGACTTGTGTAATTGAAGTTGTGCTGGTCAGATAGACTTTATAGAGAAAGAGATTCAGCAATTGAAGACGTTTTGTTTGACAAATATGAAGCGGCATCGATTTTAATGATTCCATGCCCAGACAACATAGTAATTGAAATTATATTTGATTTCAGCTGAAGTGATGGAGTTTATCAAAGCTGATCTCTTCTTTTGCCTTCCCAGGAGCATAATCTTTAAAAGGGTAGTGTAGTGCTGGTTGTCCCCGTGGAAGTCAAAGGATTATCAATCGGACAAGGGACACATCTTCTGCGGATGGTATGAAACAAAATTTGCATCTCTCTTTACATGTTTTACGAACCAAATCATCAGAAGTAGGAGGAACAGTAGTGACTAAATGTGTTTCTTAGGCAAGAGGTATTATTATATTTTTTTCCCTTCTTCTAGTTTGTTTACATCCGCGTTTAATTGATCTGTAAGTAGTCATGCATCATCCCACATAGCACATGAATTCGGCCTTCTCATGCTATCCGAGTATAGTATCCCGTAGAAGGAATTGTTAATTCATTGCATTTGAAGATAGATTCCAGCAATTTACATGACTTACCATATGATTGATTATATTCTTCCTGATTCCTTTATGTCGTAGCGGGATTGCTGTTTAAATATAAAATTATCATGCCAGACATGGCTAACACGGCAGATCCTTCATTTTGTTGCTTTCTGTACAGCTCCTTCTGGACGACAAGTACTTAGGAGAAAAGAAGATGTCTCGCTTGCTGACGACTCGGGATGACAGAAAAAGTATACTCTATGAAAATTAAGATGACTTATATTCGGCTCCATGTAATGTGGATTTCGATTGAGGTGTATTCCTTGAAAAAATGAATCAATTATTTTCTCCCCTTTTTGCATTCTTTTGTCATTACCTAGAGTGTCCCGACATCTCCGAGATTATGTTACAAGGTTTTTGGTTATGGTGCACGAAACGTGGTTTATTCTTATTTTGACGATGCCTTGGCATGCATAATTGGCTTATGCCAAAAAGATTCACGCTATGTTCTTGCAGAAAACCTTGCCTCAAACTCACTGTAATAAACTCTTGATAACCATTGGGGGTTCGCCCTAGTGGCCACCCTTCCAACTTAGAAGGGGGAGGTTGGGGGTTCAAATCCCCACCTTCTTAGGGGGGATTGGGGTGGGGACGATTTCATTTCAGGAGTGAGTTTCGATTTCCACGCCCTGCAAGGAGGCAAGGGCAAAAGTTTAAGAGTGAGTGTTAGAATATGATTAAAGTAGGACCGACAAAAAAAAAAAAAAAAAAAACTCTTGAGCACGATGCCATACTTCAAGTGTAAATACTTAATTATAGGCAGGAATGCAAGCGGTTGCTTCATGGCAAGGTTGCCTAAATCAATTATCTTCACTTATTCTCAAAACATAATTATTAACTGTTAAGCGAAAAGTGTAAGTACTATATGGCGTATGAAAAGATTGTAACTTGCAACTTGCAAGTAATTGGCAATTATTTACTAATAACCAAATAGCATTTACTCACAAACTCAATTTCATATAATGTTATATGCGAGATTATATGTGCAGATTGTAGGAATATAAATATTATATATATTACATATTATGTCGTCTTGGAAACTGACCTATTACTAATTGACATAATTAACGCAAAGAACTCTGTTTCTATTATAGCACTATAAGTTATAGATAGATTCAATTTCTCGGGTTATTTGTACCCATAACATAAAACTTATACAAAAATTTGCGACAGGAAAAAATTATATACTATATATTAAATAGGGATGTGTATTTTTAATAACACACGCTAATATACTCCAAGGTTTTTAAACCAAAACATGAGAAATAGGAATTTGCAACTCCTTATATTCTATATTGAAAGATTTCGTGTTTTGTTTCCTTATTAGTCAACATATATAATTAGCTAATTACTTATTATCCAACATATATAATTGATTAGTAATCGCCTCTTTATATATCACGTGAATCTATTTTATAGTTTTAGTAACACCAATATAAGATGAGTAAAATCATTGACCGCTTGCTTATCTAATTGGCGCAAAAGGTAATGGTTTCCGAGTAACGCCAAGAAAAGTGAAAGGGATTGTTGTTTTAGATTTGTGATGTAATCGGGCAATTAATTTGCTTTTCTTCTTCGTATTACGGTTTTCTTTCAGTATATTTTCTTTCGATTTTCTTTTTTTATCCACAAAATGTATCTATAGCTGTGAATATTGTGAACTACTAAAGCTATAGGATCGACAAATTTATTCATATCGTGTGACTATCCTCTTCCTAAACTGATACCGCAAGAAAAACACACGTACAATTTTTTCACTTTAGGATACATGTCGGTTTACTTGTGATTTTCTTTCATTATCACAACAAAATAAAGTAAAAGTTACATTAATTTGTCTCCTCTTTTGGCTTATACTCCTCTCCCCTTTATTTTAACAATTATATTTTCAGAAGATAATTCTAATCTAATAAACATAATTCAAACGAATATTTTGTTTCCTTCTCCAGTTAGAATTTGATTCCTATTTAGACTGAGAGTCTTATCTTTTATCAATTAGCAATCAACAACTTTTGTGGTTAACAGTTAAGGTCATCGAAACAGATACTCTTATCTCCTCTTGCGAAATTCCGCTTCATATCAATTCGATAAAGTTGAGAATGGCGAGAACTTGGGCAGACTTCCACCGGAGTTGCTAGGACTATGCTTGCAACACCTCTGTCTGAACGACTTGTTGGCGGTCCGAGCAGTGTGCCGCTCGTGGCGATCCGCCGCGGTCGAAGAGAGGAGCAATGTCCCGTGGTTGATGCTCGCCGACAAGAAGGGTCCGCTGAGGCGCGAGTTTTTCTGCCTCTCATGTCAGCAGGTTCACAACAAGCTCCTGCCTCAAGCGAAGGCGAGGAGGTGCTTCTCTTCGCGAGGTTGGGTGTTGACGGTCGGCAGAGATTGGAAACTCCACATGCTGAAGAATCCCATGTCGCGTCACCGCCATGTAATCGAGCTTCCCAATTTGAAGAAGTCCTCCGGCATTGAAGTTGAACATTTGCGCATGCATCATCACACCTATGGTGACTTCATCGCTTAGTTCGTCCTATCCGATAGCCCCACTAGATCTCCAGATTACAAGGTTATGGTCATCTATAGGAACAAAGGACGCTTAGGGCTTTGGAATCCTGGCGACGAGAAGTGGACGGCGGTGACTTCCCCAGGCGATATAATTTCGATGTCATATATATTATAAGGGGTGCTTTTTTGCTCTCAATTGCAACGGTGGCATATTGACGTGCGACGCGGACGGGCCAACGTCGTTCAAAGCACAAGTAGTTTTCAAAATGCCACTAAGGGTCCTAGGTCGCAAGCAAGCGTATCTGGTGCAATCAACGACGGGATCTCTATCGGTGATGTCACGACAGGGATAGCAAGAACCTGGAGCAAGAACCTCTCGATTTGACGTTTTCGCGATTTCCTGGAGACTCAATCGTGGACAGAAGTTAAGACCTTGAAGAACACTTCCCTATTCTTGGGCTGGAATTCTTCCTTCTCTTTAGAGGTCAATGAAAAGCATCACATTAAGTCAAATCGTATTTATTTTACTGATGATTATCTCGAATCATCCCGGCATACTAAAAATGGAGGAGGCAAAGACATGGGAATATACCACCTTAAATATGGTAAGATCGAGCCGCATTTCAGTGGGAAATCTTACAGCCATTTTTCACCTCCGCTTTGGATCGAACCCAACTTTTAACTTGTTATGATTGATGATGGCTCATAGGAAGTAAAATTGTACTGATATTCATTTCGGTTTTCGTTATATGTCTGGGTGTCTGCTTTCTATTGTTTTATCTGCCGCACTACATGATATGTCACGTCTCTTCCGACGATGGATGAAACAACCTTTATCACTTAAACCAATCTCCAGATCATTCCAAACTTTCCACTCTGCATCCCCTTGGCATATTTCTCTCATGAAAGCTCGACCAAGAGCAAGTTTGTCCACATTACTTTATTGTCTGAAGCTAATCTCCGAGTTGTTCGAGGGCAATACTAAGGATGTCGGGGACATGCTTTAACAACTTCATTAAAATCAGTAAATCAAAATTTTAAGGGAAAATACCACCAAAAACCCCAAACTTTACCTAAAATGACAAATTTACCCTAATTTTTTTTTTTTGTAACATAAAAAACCCAAAACTTTACAAACTGTGACATATGTTAGTCTAACATGTTAGCCCCACTACATCTCTAGATTATAGGTTCATGGTCATCTACAGGAGGAGGGTACTGTTAGGGCTTTGGAAACTTGGCGACAAGGAGTGGACGGCAGTTACTTCCCCAACTCCAGGTCTTATATTCGCAGTGTCATATTTTTTAGGGGTGCTTTGTTGCTCTTGATTGCGAGGCAGCATATCGAGGTGCAACATGGATGGGCCAACTCCATTCGAAGCTCAAGTAGATTTCCGGAGACCGCGAAGACTTGTCCACTGGGAGCACCTAGATCTAGTGTTATTTAACGACAGAACCTCCATTGCTTCTGAGTGAAGCTTATATAGTGCAGTCAACGATGGGAAGATCATAAACCTGAAAAAGCCTTTAGATTTTAGGCTTTCGAGATTGACCCGATACTCAAACATGCACAAAAGTTAAGAGCTAAGAGAATTCATCCTTCTTAGGCTATAATTTTTCCTTCTCTTTGGAGGTTGATGAAAAGTATCACATTAAGCCGAATTGTATCTATTTATTTATATCTTTATTTATTTATTTATTTTTTATGATTATCCCTCATGGCCCCAACTTAGTGAAGAGGAGGAGGCACGGACATTACCACTTCAAAGATTGTATGGTGGAGCTGTAATCCATGGGGAAGCCTTATTGCCATTATTCTCCTCCGCTTTCGATCGTAAATCCAAGCTTGTAACACATAGCTGAAGAGTTTGGCTTCTTATAATTGATGAAGGAACGCTATGCGATAGATACAGTTGGTATCAAAAGTTAGGAGTTCACTTTAGAAACCTAAAATTGTTAGGCCATTTGAAGTAAAATTGTATTGAAATTTATTTCAGATTGGATTTTGTTAGCATAATAGTCTTTAGGTTACTATGAGAATAATAGCTTGTTGTAAATCATAGATTTTGAAAGAGTGGAACTTACAATAATTTATGATTATTTATTATCTAGTTTTTTTTGTGATAGAAAATAGACAGTTATTCTCATAATAGATTAAAGATTATAACTCAATCATTTCTCCTTTAGATTTCACCAAGCTTTCTATTTGTTTTACTTTCATTTAATTGGCAACATTGCAATGTGTTAACTACAGCCAACGTAAACCACGCCCTATAGAAACTGTCTCCTCGAGACTATCCCTTGGCTCGTAGGCCCCCTCCCCCCAGTGAATGGAAGTCTTTAGTTCTCAATGGTTTAGTGTCAAATATGAATTTGTGCTATTAACGCTTCAAATGTTGCCCCTAATAGTGTTGAATTTTTCGTACTAATAGTCTCATTAACCGCTTCATGTATCATGTCCATTCTACTCAAAAACGAAAATAGAGTTGAGTCGAAACACAATGTTTGTACTTAGAACTAGGAAGAAAGGATGAAGAGATGAAAATATATTGATTTCTTAACATTAGGGTTTAGATTAGACTCACGAGGCTAAAAAAGAACTCTACAAGAACTGGATTGCATGAGAAGAGAAGGGTCAATTAATTTTGTTGCTTGGTTAAAAACAAATCATTATGGAATCGTGAATTTAGTAAATATCCATGTTTTTTTTTTTTTTTTTGGTCGAAAGAGAACTTATATTATATTAGAGATTAATACAAGCGGGAAGCATCGAAGAAAGAACATTAAGAAAGGAAGGCGGAGGAAAGAAAGCGGTTTGTCGATGGGCCTTGATCCCGTGGGCTTTTGCAGCCCAATCACCGCTAGGTTTGCCGTTCGTGGAATATGTCGAAGCGAAGGTGAGGGCATTGCTGAAGAAGATCTTCCCGGAATCGCGAGCGGATGACTCTCCTTCCATGGCGCTGCTTTTTCGTCGGTAACGATCTCCACCAGGCTGCAAGCAATCGGATTCAATCACAAGTGGGAAGATGGAGGCCCACAGATGATCCGTTGAAGAGCGAGACATAAGAGCGTAGATCTCGGCTTGGAATAGCGGCGGGCGGAGCAGTAAGATCGGGTAAGCACATCCGTCAAAATTCCTCTCGTCTCTGTAAACGCAAGCTATGGATCCTTGCTCGAAAGGCGGGCGAAAAGCCCCATCAATATTGCATTTGATAAAGCCTTGGGGGTCCATCCGTGCCCTAGACCGATCGACCCTTTTGAATCTTCTTTGGCGGGTTGGATGACCTTGAAGATAATGCGTTGGGAGAGGGCTTCGTGACGACAAGAAGAGAATCCCAACGAGAGTGGCGAAGACGGCGTTGTTTCGATGTTCCAAATTTCCCACGGGGAGATGAGCAATCACTTCGAAATCCGAGACTCTCGAGGGTTAGAAATATAGTCTACAAGCCAAGCATCAAGTCTCGCGTGCGAGGTAGGACATATGCGGCTACGATATCTTCATGGTTCCATATGTCGTGAGTCAAGGGCAAAAGAAAACAGATGCTCTATTGTTTCTGGTATAGAGTTATGGCGAGAGGTACAAAAGGGTGCTGAATGATATGTCGCTGGTAAGGTTCTGTTTTGTGGCTAATGCGTTTTTACAAGCTAACCATAGAAAAGCTTTAAGCTTGGGCTTGTCTCGCATATTCCAAATTTTTCCATAACATAGGCGGGTTAGTATAAAGAGGATGATGGGGTTTTAATTATGTCCGAGATTGTGCGGAGAGATAATGATGACAACTCTTCACGAGTAGGTACCGAGGAAGATGTCTCTGTCCAAACCAGGTGATCGTGGTGAAGAGAAGGATTGATAGGAGTGTTGAGAATGGCTTTACTAACTTTTGGTGATCGAAGAATGAAATGGCGAGGAGGACTTCCATTCAGAGCGTTGAGAATCAATGAGATCGGCAACAAGTGCTGGTTCGCCCTCAGCAGGTAAGCCTCCTATCTGACCTTGAGGTAACCAATGATCTGTTCTAATATGAATCTGCGACCCATCTCCGACTAACCATCGTAATTTAGGAGTAATAACATCTCGCCTTTCACTAAACTCGCCACCCCCAAGAAGGTAGATGTCCTAAAGTAGCAATTTGGAAAGAGGGGAGTATCGAAAATATAAACCTTTAAAGAGCCGACTCCAAATAGCTTGAGGTTGTTGAAAAGTCTCGGGCTTGCTTTCCAAGCATAGATTTGTTAAAGTTAATTAAATCACGAAAACCCATCCCCCCGAAGCTTTGGACAGCTTTAATTCGGACCAGCTTTTTCAGTGAATGCCCGTATTACTATTATGCTTACTCCACCAAAAGTGAGATCTTCTTTTCTATTAATGCTGGAGAGAGACGGAAGCTTGAAGATGGACATGGCATATTTGCGGTAAGGCTGTATCAGCGATTTGAGTAAGATTTCCTTGCCACTTTTCGATAAAATTGTTCTCGTAACCTGCTAATCTAGCATTTACTCTTGCCGGAATCCAGAGAACATTTCCTTCTTGGATCGGCCCCAATCCGAAGGAATGCCCAGGTATTTTCCATACTTAGTGAGAATAGGTACCCGAGTTCTTGTGCTATGTTCTGTTGTAGAGAGTTAGGACAATATTTACTAAAGAACACACATTTATTCCGATTTATGAGCTGGCTGTGTGGCGAGCAATATTGGTTTAGGAGGTTAGCAAGATTTTGACTTTCGAAATGGTGGCTCGGAGGAAAATACGGAATCATCAGCGAAAAATAGGTGCGATAAGATAGGACAGGTCTCTATTGAATTGAACCCCCTTAAGATGACCTATAGACACGGCTTGAGAGATAGATGCGGATAGGGCATTGGCTATTAAAATGAAGAGGTATGGAGAGAGGGGGATCACCTTGGCGCAAGTCCTAGTGGGCTTAAAATAAGGAAGATGTTCACCGATTAAATCTAATCTTTGAAGAAAGCTGTAGTGACACAAGCCATGACCCGAGAAAACCCACTTAGAGTGAAAGCCCAAATGATTTAAATAGGCTGCCAAAAAGTCCCATTCAACCCGATCATAGGCCATACGCATATCTGTTTTAGCATAAAATTGAAACGTTTCTTGCATGCTCTTACTCGAAATTGATGCATGACTTCTTGCACCACCATAATGTTGTCCGAATCGCGGTTGCTAATAAATGCTGCTTGCTCATTTGATATCAAAGAGGATAACCATGGTTTAAGTCGATTGGCCATTATCTTGGAAATGATCTTGTAAGCAAAGTTACAAAGACTAATAGGACGATATTGTTCAATGCTTTCTGGATGCTGAACTTTAGGGATTAGGGCTATAATCGTTACATTGTACGGTAGGCATACTTCCGTATCAAAAAAATCTTGGACCGTTTGAATAACCGATGATTTTATAACATTTCGGTGATGCCGATAGAAGAGTCCGGGAAGGCCATCGAGGACTCGGAGACTTTGAAGCTCCCAATTGACAAGGTTGCTTGGTAAATTTCCTCTTACGTGATCTTTCTCATCAAATGATTATTTATTTCGGGGAGTTACCATAGGACATTCTTGTAGAAAGGTTGAAAATCCCGATTGCCCTGGTCGATATAGCCGAGAGAAGAAACCCCGAGTAAGTTCTTTAAGTGATCACGGTTCTCGAATCACGATGATTAGTATCTAGAAGCATTGTAATTCGATTTGTCGTCGTTGCATAGTAGAAGCATGAAAAAACTTTGAATTATGGTCTCCCCATTTCAACCAATTAATACGGGAACGCATAGCCCGCACTGTTCCTCTCGAGTCCATAATTGATGAATTTCACATCGGATTGCATGAGCTTGCTCTTTATCCCCTCTTTGATAAACGGTCGATTAATGATTGATTCGGTTGAGAATGCAAATGAGAGATAAGGAGTGACTGTTGCTGAACCTTTTTCTCCGGCTAGATAATCGGAGAGCAAGCTGCACCTGTAACCGGAAGCAATGAGGTACTACCATTGTCCCATGTCTTTTGAAACTATGTCGTGACACTCATGATCTAGGTTCCGTAAAGCTTCGTAGTGAAACATTTTTGTACGTCGACGGATGGGGGACGCGCTTGCACTGCCCGACAAAGGGCGGTGATCCGAGCCCACGGGAGGTAAAGCATAAACTTCTGCGAGAAGGGAAAGACGTCGGCCAATCGAAGAACAAAAACGCCCGATCTAACTTCTCATTTACAAGATCATCCCCTTCACGGTGATTGGACGAAGTAAATTCACAGCCTTTCTTGTGTAGTTCTAGAAGGCACAATCATTAATTAGGTTAAAAGAGAGTCATTCTCGAAGTGGATGCGAGTCTCTTACCCATCTTCTCCCGGGGAGAAAGGGAAATCATTAAAGTCACCAAGACAGATCCAAGGTAAATGATTGGCAGCATGTATAGTGCGATAGTATCCCGAGAACTCTTGACGGAGTTGATATGATGGGGAGCATGCAAGCAAGTGATATGCGTAGAGACAGAAGTTCGAGGATCACAGACAATGAAATCAACAAGCGATCATCCAAATGAACAAGAGAAACTTCAAAAGTGTCATTCCAAAACAGAGCGAGGCCTCCCTTGAAGCCGACAGGGTCCTTCACATAAGAGTGAGTGAAATGTAACTTCCGCTGTATCCTATTCACAAAATTCTGATTATGCTTCGTTTCCATTAAGAACAAAATATCGGGCTTATCACAGCTATCATCGCCTTTAGGCTTGAATTGTCGGATTGCCCAATCTCGACAATTCCAAGAAGATTCATTTGGAACCCGGTGGCCGTTGAGGGCCGGCCGCCAAAGCCCGAAGATCGGGAAAAGTTGCCTCAAAACTGGGCATCAAAAGAAGGGACTCATCCATACCTGTAGATGAAGGAAAGGTCACATCATAAGGTGCATAGCGTTTAGATTTTTTACTAGAGCCCCCAAGAGACGGAGGACGAGTGATCTTAGATCGCTTCGTTGCTGTTTATCCCGTACGAGGGCTGAGTAGCTTTCATCTTGTACGCCACGGGGACGAGATCCGTAGTAATATGAGAGGGATTGACAACATTCAAGCGCCCGGAAGGTTAGTGTTGTATACCGGGATTCAAAGTTCATCCACCTTGGTAGGAATAGATGGAAGAGCGAGGAGTGCGGGCTGAAATGGAGGAGGAGTTTGAGTGTTTGCTTAGGTCCATTGTCTCACTAGGGGATTTAGGTTGATAAAAAGCATCCCAGTATGGACTAAATTGTTTAAGCTCTGCTCTCAGCCAAGGTCCATAGATCATCGTGTCACAACCGTCAAATTGGGATTCATCATAAGGAACCTCCGGACATGAAGCAGCATAATGCCCGAGACGTCCACAAGAGTAACAGTAATGTGACAACCGCTCATACCGAAAATCCAACCGTGAGAGTTTTTCCTTCAATACTTATGAGTTTGCCATTTTTCAAAGGTGCTTTCAAATCTAATTCAATCTGTATTCTTGCGAGTTATCGGTTTTCACATCACGAACTTTGCCTAGCGAAACTGACTCAT